>NW_027109908.1:2266454-2277785 GCF_000696795.3 Halyomorpha halys
ATATAATTTACAATAGTATTTCGTCACAAAAAATAATAATATCAGTAGTGTAACATTTCCTGAAAATTTACGGGTGTCCCCCGTGGTTTATTGTGCCTGTTACATTACTTACGTAATTACAACCATGATGACATAGATCCAGAATTATTATCTGAAATATTTCTATCAGCTTTCGTATTAAAAATCTTTGACAACATAATCTACAATAACTAAAACATTTATACTTAGTTTTTGCATTTTTCCGAATGTTGATATTTTTTAAAAATGAGAAAAAAGTTTCTCAGAAACTCTGTCTTGTTCAATTCTCCGTCTTATTTGAAATTTTTACATAGATATTAAAACTTATTAACATATACTAAAACTTATTTTTTTATTAAGAAATAGTACAACAAATGCACATACAACAAAATTGAATAAGTTAAATATTTTAAACTTTAAATTTAAAAAATATATTTTACTTCAGATCTAAAAAGATTTAAAAGAAGAAAAAAAAATTGGAATATGTACCAAGACAATAATTAAAAAAAAAAAGCTATTGATTTAATGAATTATAAGAAAATATCCCTTCCCTTAAATTGTGGGAAGTAATGTAAATGTAAATTATGACATGCAAAGATTCTGCTACTTCATAACTTGACAAAAATCGATAAACCATTTCAGACAAGAATTATTTTTATTTTACTCTAATATTTTTTTTTTTTTTTTTACATTTCTTAAGTAATGTTTATTCTACTCTGCTTTCTAGCTATTAATTATATTGAGTCGCTGAGAGGAGCGTAACCTTAAACAGTCGCCAAGAGCACAAGTTGTAAATATTTAAGTTGTTTATTTCTAACCTCGGTTGACGCCATTTCTTCTTTATTTATCGCGCTGTGCCATCGTAATTTGTCTCACTCCACTTTCTGTCAGCTCATCCTTCGTGGGTTGAATGAAATTGTAAATTCCCCTTCCCTCGTCTTCTGCTTGAGTTCAACGTTTGTCCTTCAGAATTCTTTTCTTACTGGCACCTTCTTGATCATTGCTGTGATACATTATACCGAAGGAGTATTAACGTATCTTATGTTTAATATAAAAATGTTTCTTAGTTCAGCTATGTTATATTTATGTACTCGAAATTATACTCCCCAATTATTACTTCCTCTTGTTTATTGTCACTCACGGTACATAAATAGTTTTTCTTTTACTGTTTGACTTTCAACTCATTTCTTAGGCTGCTTGCTCTAATTTTACAATTGGCTCACCTATTGTGTTAAAAGACCTTATCACAACGTTCTCGCATACGCTGATATCTGAATAGTTATATTAAATGTATTATCCCAACTGGATTCTCGTATGGTCTCGTAAAGCGAGATTACACATTCGGACCGCCGGTCCATCACATTGGACAATACCTTTTAGATGGGCACACGATAATTTGTTTCACGTAGGAACGCATCTTCTTTTCATGCAGATTGAAAATATGCATTGCCTTAGGTCATACGTGCATGCAATGTTGTTGCTAGCTTAGTCGAGAATTGGTTCCAACATAAGTAAATTGAAGAACACTTATATCCATCCTATATATTTTATTCATATAACATAATGTAAATTATTGACGATATAAAAAAATTGTATTTAGGATTTTAGGATTTAAAATTAAATTTATATGTATAAATTTGCTACAAATTCTTAACAACTTGTTTTGTTATTTTTTTTACTATAGTCAAACAAAGTTAGTTTATCTAATAATGTATTATAAATTTATATATTTTATCTAAGTAGTTCAGGGGTCTCTAAATATATTATTTTTCTTACTTACAATAAAGAATATTAAATGACTAAGTTTAACATCTTCATACTATATTCATATATTTTTACTTTATTTCTTCTAATCCAATTTTCTTTACCCGAATATGACTTTCCTTGTATAAAGAATCATTAAGACCACTTGAAGTTTTAAAAACCGAAAAAAATAAAAAAGTATGTTTATCGCGAACAAATTTTTAACGATAATTTGAAATTGAGAGTTATTTTAATGAGTTCATCGAATTATTATTTTTTGTATAAACGTTATCTCTCGAGAGTTATTCATTCCCCTTCGAAATAATTTTAAAGGCTTCGACGGTAAAATTCACTCCGGTATATATTGGAATCATTACTGGAAATAAAAATAATTTTATTTGTTTTGTTTTTTAAATAATGGCGTTCTCTAAAAGTTTATAACGTTTACAACAGTCAAAGAGAATATTGAATTTTCCATTTTTGTTATAATTGGTCGTTGTGGTTCCCGAGGAACTGGCAAATTTTTTTCTACACTGATTACGAATGGAACTAGGTTAATTCACCCTAGTGGATATAAATGAGTTCTCATCTAAATAAAAAATTTGCATACCTTTTTGTCCTTAATTTTGAAAACAATTTCGTTTTCGTTGTTATATGAATATATGCAATTATATTGGATTATATAATGATTTATTATTATTATTATTATTATTATTGGATTATATTATTATGGATGATATTATATATCATATTATTGCAAGAAGATATTTGATTGTAGGAATATAGTCCGGATGACGGTCAATAAAGGTATCAAAATAGTAAAATAAAACTATTTATTGTTCACCAACATACCAAAATGTATGCTTCAGAAGTGGAAAAAATTGTGAAATTATTGGTAATCACATGTTTTAACTACGTTAGATAAAGGTGAATATCTTTTTTCTCGTTGCCAAATTAATTGTTTTATAGTCTCACTGGGTTTTGAAAAATTAATTTTGAATTTTTTATCTTTTTATTTGTATTCTTTTTTGTACATTACATTATTAATATTAAAGATAGTTGACCGTATGAAGTAGATTGTTGGAGGATAGTCCGAGTGGCGGTCAATAAATGTATCAAAATAGTAAAACAGAAATATTTATTGTAAACCAGCATTTCGCCCCACTTCGTCAGGGCCAAATGAAAAAAACAAGATACTAACATTATAAAATTGATTGAACATTAAAACAATTGTTATGTTAATAAATTATATAACAAAGAAATAATAATGATAATATAAGGAAGTATAAATGTAGGTGGTTTTTGTTTTGTATAGTTTAGACTTTAAATTAAAGTATGGAAAACATTTTTATATTATCAACCTTTTGTTTTTAATCTTTAATTAATATGCTGGTTGATTGATAGTTTATTGTTTAATGTGACTCCTAAGTATTTCACGGATTAGGTAAGTGCTATAGCTGTATCATTTAAAAATCTTGAAGGGAGATAGATATAAGTAGTTTTGTGAAAATTATGGTTTTGTCTCCTATTTTTTTTTTTTTTTTTTTTTTTTTGTGCGGATCTTAGGATTTTTACACAGCGTATCTCTGTCGGGCATTCGAGCGGGCAAGTCGTAATAAATTAATAAAACAACACTGAATAATAATTGGCATAAATGAGAGAGCTGTTGAACCGAATGAGACATCTGTATGGCCATAATGGATGATAATTGCAGCAGCTGAGAAAAGTTAAATGGGATTTCCTGGGGGACAATTGTGGGAAGAGGTGGGACAGGATTGGGATCATGCGAAGGGGGTTCGCCCCTTCCTCTCTGGTCTATATTTGTTGTTGTTGTTTTTTGTCGGTATTTTTTGTCTATTGCGTGAGTCATCTCCGGCTGCTTCTTTTACACTGCCATCTTCATTAAATCCTCAATGACTCGTTCCGTTATGCTGGCAGTTTTTAATCGGTGGAGTGATGCCAATCAAAAGGGAAGAAGAAATTAAAAGAAGGTTGTAAATTGAGGATAGAATTCTGTTTGACGCATACAAAAAAAAAAAAAAAATTAACCTTATTAGAATTATACTGAATAGTTTATCGAAAAATTTAATTGTAATTTCTAAGACTAAAAATTATTAAAGTAAACAATGAATAGTCTATTTCCAAAAATTGGTAAAATACTTAATTTTATTTCCGTAAGATTTATATTAGCATATTTGAAGTTTTCTATCAAAAGTCAATATATCCACTTTTAGTAAGTTACCATTTTGTTTTTATTATTATTTTAAGGCACCAACCACTTCAGGGTCATTATTCCCTTGATTTCCGAATTAAAATGTATAACTATTGAAAAATTGGAACTTGTTGCAAAATTTCATTAAATTTTATAGTAAAGTTTTGAATTATTGATTAAGTCGAAAAGTTACTATTTAAAATTATTATCGGATCATCTCATATTGATATGTCAAATCTTATTTTAAATGTTTATTCGTAACACCTGTATGACATGGAAAAATTAAAATTTGTAGGATTTTATTTTGTCAAAAACAAACCTTACTTATCAGAAGTGCGAATATTAGTTTTTTATACAAATTAATATGTCGGATTTTTTCTCATTTGTTGAAAATTTCTTTATTTGTATTAAAAGAATTCTAAAAGCAGACCACAGTGAAAAAACGCGGTATATCGATTTCTTTTTTTAGAAAAATTTTTATGAACAGTTTCTGATAGATTTTTTGGTGGCGGAAACGATGGTTAAGCCACAACCTTGAACAAAGAGCTTAAATGGCTAAAAATTGCTTTTAAATTTTAATTGATGAATTCTATTAGATTCCAAGATAACCCTAGTTCTCTAGAATAGTAATGAAAATGTTAAATCCATTGTTTTTCTCCGTTATCTTCAAATAATAATTATCTTACATAAATAATTCAATTTAATTTTTTTATCATAATTATTTCTATAAATAAAATATAACCTCTTTAAATTTTTAAAAAGCATGAGAACTGAAAATCAGTGTTTATAAAACGAATGGTAATGATATTAATTATTGAAAAAAATTCAATCTACTTTTAATTCAAGAGGGTTCTTATTTTTTTGGAGGGAAGGGGGGAGATTTGAGTATGAAGTACATTGTGGTCACTATGATAATTTTTTGTCTATTAAAAAAATAAATGAATTTAATAATTAAAGTTTAGTTTTAGTATATATTTTAGCAAAATATAATATATATGCGTTTGTGCGTAAGTATGTTTTAAAATAAATAAAAAGTGAAAAAAATAAAGGTATGAACATTTTTAATGCAAAATTTACAAGCTATTGACTGGTTTGAAGAAAGTGATGTTTGTAATCAATGTTATTTTTAAATTATTTAATTTAATTTATTTTTTTGTCATTTTCTTTACTTTACATTCAAGGGTTCACGCAACTATAACACCGGGTTGACTGAACCTCTACTCATACTTCAGCCTTTTGGAAATAATTATTATAGATTACTGCGATCTAATTTAGATACAGTTTAAAGAATAATATTGAATGCCAAATTGAATTGAATTGGTCAGCAATCAACATATTGCTAAAGGTTAACTTTTAAAAAAAAAAATTAGAACAAAATCTAATACGAACCAAAAGTATTTATCGAATTGTAAGTGTATTTTAAAAACCATAACTAATAATTTAGCTGATGTTTAACCTATGTTAAAATATGTATATGTATGTTAAAAACCAACTTAAAATTTATCGAATTTACATTTTGAATTTTAGAATCAATAACTGCAGTATTGTATTTCTTGGTTTGTAAATTATGGCGAACAATATTTTTTTAAAATTTGTGTATTAACCATTTATTTTATCTAAGAGTTTAATAAAACATCAGGAATAAATCCGTTTTAATCTGGCTATAAATTGTCTTGTTAAAAATGATTATGGAAGAGTACTGATGATAAATTATTATATATCCACGTAAAGGTTTTTTTTTTATCATTAAAGTAAAATTTATTTCATTTTGGTTAAGTATTATTTAAGATTTCTTAATTATTAAACATATCTTATATGTAATCTAGCAAATTTTATTTGATTTCTTATCAACATATTTTCTTTCAATGAATAATAATAAAATTTAAAAACATATAACATTATTATGCCGATTATGCCTAAAAAATCAAATCCTCTGTGATAATTTACATTTTTTTTTTTTATGCCTCGTTACAGATTAATTTGAAGTAATTGAAGGTAAATAATATATGTTTGTTGAAAATGATGATTTTCCTAGAATAGGTATACGCTGTTATTGCAAAATTATTTTCTCTGATCGTCAAAATGAAATTATAATTCATATTGTCACTTAATTTTCTCGAAAGTTACATTACCAATTTACTTATCCGTGAAAGAGTTCATGATTTATTTGGGAGTAAATTTAAAGGTCTTGTTTCTAATTTGGGTAATGAAGAGTTTGTCTAGTCTCATTATTTATTTCTCGTGACTATTAATTTTGTTGTCTCCAATTCTCTGATTTAATGAGCTAGTTGTTCGAAAATTCTGCTACTTTATCACAATTATGATTGGTGTTGAAGTTATTTTATAATTTTTAAATATATATTTATAAATAAAAAGATGTAACCTGAGCCCTGTTTCATAATAAAGTACTAACTAATACTATTAGTCTTGTAGATTTATCTTAATTCAATTACACAGACTTGTACAATAGTAAATTGTACTTTAGTATTTTTTAATTCCTGTAATATCACTAATAGTCATCCTTATCATGAAAAAAATAAGTATTAATATTATTACCACACTAGTTTCTACAATTATACTATTAGCTTTCATTATGAAACAGGGCCCTGATGACATTTATATTTCTTATTACTTTTTATAAATATATATATATATATATATACCCACACACTTAGCGGCGGTCATAAAATTTATATTTATGTATATAAATTATGATTCTTCTAATACTCACTTTCCATCCATCCAATTCTTCACGTTCTCACGATCGCCTTCTGCACCCGTTGTATCAGGAGCCCAAGGATGTCGAACGCTGAAGTCACGACCAGAGGTATGCGGTATAAAGTAATCCTTACTGATATCAGGTAACATCTCAGGTACTGAGCCGACCTGAAGGCATGCGGACGGTGGAAAAAAAATTCCCTTTTTGTAAGATCCAATCCAGGATCTTGATCCTCTCTATCTAAGGTAACTTGTTCCCGGTCCTTGGCAGGATATTCCTCCTGGATCATCTTCTTACAGGAAGATCCTCGTGTCGGTGTATCTATTAGCAGTATAATTTATTTTGTCTTCATCTATAGGTACATTACTATAGCATGGTGAGAGTCTAGAAGTAATTTTGTAGTATTATGCAACAATTCTTTATTCTTTTTTTTTTTTATTATGGATGCCGATTTAATTGAAGCAGATAATTTCAAACTTTGCTTTTTTTCAATTGATCATGTTGTACTTTAGCTACGTTACATTTTAAGTAGGTCTTTTTGCCATTTAGAATAGAAGGGAAACCCAAGTCTTAATGTAACAAAACCCAAGATAATACAGTTTGTTGACGCGGCACATTGGCTTTGTACCGACGAAATTATAGATTTGTTGGAAGTTAACTATTATTAATTTTTATTTAATTAAATAAAAATAATTAAAAATATTAGAGAATTTTACGAATAAATAAAATGGAAAAATAGAGACAGTAACGAAACAGAAAAAAACCGAGACTACCCGAACTCACCCGATTGGTGTTATATGTTTACAGTTACATTATATTATGTTAAAGTGTTTTATTCTTGGTAGAAAAAAGTTAATATTTGCTATTTCACCCCCAAGAACCCTTTATATATATTTTTATAGCGCCAAAAAAAAAAAAGATTTTGTTCAAAATTTTCCTCCATTCTAGTTTTCGATTTATTTAATTTATTTATTTTAAATCACAAAAAAATAGTGATAACTTAAATACAAGTCTACAAATCCACTCTAAACTTGAATATATAAGTAGGGTGGTTAGTGAAAGTAGTGTGATGGACTTAGCATCCAAAACTGTTCTGAAAGTCCTCTGAGTAGACACACCGTGTATTTTTTATTTACTAGACTTCGAGCTTCGATATTTTGTATAGTTAAGTAAAATTGAATTTTTAAAAATCATCTTTAAAACATGATTCCACGGTGTAAATTATATATATATTTTTTTAATTACTTTTGTTTCCATATGTGTGTTTGTAATTTGAATTTATTTTTATAACATTAAATGGCGAATCCATAAAATGTGTAATTTGGATATTTTTAGTTAGGTGTTTGATTTTATCTTAATGATTCATTTTTCTTTACTTGACACTTTTTTAGTAATTTATTCAAGATCTTTTTTTTTTTAATTTGTATCATTATATTCAGAACGAACCGTTCGGTTTTTTTTATTATTTCTTACAGAATATAATTTATTAGGGATGGATCTAAAGGATACATCTTCGTAGTCCATGCTTGCAAGTCGTTTGTTGTTTTTCTCAACCCGTCGGGTGTAGAGTTTAAACTAAAACGAAACTTTTTATCAGACATCAGAGCTCTGGAAGACGTGCAATAACAGAAATAGGAGCACTCCGAGGGGAGATCTTATTAAAGATATTTATTCCGCGGGGAGGGATCTCGCAACGCCCTTCTTTTACACGGCTGGTTGGCTCCACGCCATTGCCTGGGGTAATTTGTGTATTAAATATTTTTTATCTAGTATTTTCCCATCCGATGTCTTATTTTTTTTTTTCTCCTAACTGCTATTTTTATTCCACAGTTAGTTTTTTCTTTCGAACATTTGAAAGTTTTGTTTGACACAAACAAGAAAAAGAACTTACTACCTTTTACTAAACGAGACAGCTTACTTATTTTTTATCATAACTATGAATAGATATTGTACTGACTTATACATTGTAACCTCAGTTGATATGCCCTATAATTAAGCAATTTATTCAGGCGCAGAAAAAAAACTATTTATATACTACATCTATAACATAAATTATGTAAGTTCGCTTAATCCAATCTAATCTGCTAATATGATCGGCATGAAATGCTTTAAAAAAAAACATTCGTATTTACAAAACTGGAGCTATTTTGTTATGATTTTTTATTTTATTAATATTACAATGCATCTAATACTATTATTAATTATTATTATTTATTATTCAGGAACTAACAGTGACAGACGATACGGTGCTTGAGGACCACAACGAAGATCCCTGCCTAGTGCAGATGAGGCTCATTGGTGATGGAGGTGAAATAAGTTATTTATTTTATTGTTTATTCATTATTTAAATAATCTGAATTGAATAAAAATTAGTATCTGTAATAAAATCCACCTTCTATTACCTTACTATTTATAGAGCTTTTTTTTTTTTTTACGATTCATTATTTTTATTGATTTAAATTGTCTAGAGAAATTATTTGATGCGGTAATAGGATTTATTTTGATAGCATTGTATTTCAATCCTCATGGATCTATGCGTCATTTTATTACCATCCTTATGTTTATTGCAACTATTGATAAATTGAAAAGAATAAATTTATATGTTGTTTATAACAATTGATGTATTCATTTAATTGTAGAACTTTTTATTTTATTTTTTTAAATTGCTAATATTTTTTACGATAGTTTATAAAATCACTAGATACAATCGTTTTGTTGTATTGATGATATAAAATGCAAACATTTTATTTCGTGTCGTTTTAACACAAAATTGTTTTGTTGAATCTTACCTTTTCAAATTTTCCTGAAATTTGAAAAAAAAGAAAAAAAAAAAAAGGAATTTTTACTAAACTGTATTTACTCGTTTATAAATTAAAATTGTAAATTTCTCAAAAAACGCTCCAAAAGTGTGAAAAGAAAATTGTGTGATTTCTGTTGGAGCTTTTCCTCTTTTTGCTATAAATCTGGGAAAGGATTCATTTAAAAGCATTTTCAGGCACATTCCTATGATATGCAGAACTGTATATTTTAAGTGAGGCATCTGACAAAACCTAATTTAAAATAAACTTATTTTAAAACTACCTATTTTTAATTTTTCTAATTTATTCCATGAATAGGTAATATTGTAAATAACAGGACTAAATATAATTTTTGGATGATGAGTGCTTCATTCAATTTAAAACTTCACTTCCATCAAAATTCAACTCAGTATTATTGTTAGTTATTATAATAATGCTAATATTCAGATTTTAATAATAATAAACAATACTATTTCGTTTTTCATAAAATAATTTTAGGGAAAATGAATCAATAATAATAATTATATTAATTTAGGAGTTATTATTAATTATATTTTTTTGAAAATTAATACTTGATTAACAGAAATAACTGCTTGCCTATTATAATAAGCTATATATGATGTTATTTTATCTTTGATTCAAGCTTCTTATATCTTTAATTACTCATTGTCTGACTACAAAATTCAGGTATGAACTTCTTTTAAATCTATCCAATGGTGAATAATTACTAAAATCGACTATGTTATTAATTCCATCGAAAAATTAGCTTATAAAAATATATTCATATAAAATGTTTGATAATTTCTTATTTGTTACTGGCAATGAGTGTGTATTCTCAAACGCAATAACTTTTTGTCATTTGAGTTATATAAGTTATAACATTAAAACATGTTATTGCTATTACATTAGAGATATTAAAAACGAAAAAACAACTACAAAAAAATCAAATGCTCTTATGACAAGAAATAAAAGTTAGTTAGAAAGGCCATCCTTCCCAGCCAGACCCGTCCCACTAGGGCCTCCAGAGAGCGAAGGTTCTATATCACTTTTGAAATATGTGCTTAAAACGGAAAGATGACTTTAAGATAATTTAATCTAGTAATATTGTAAAACGGCGTGAATTATTTGTACTGTATAAAAAATGATTCTCAACTATAACTACGTTTACATAATAGTATAAATTGAGTGCTGTATACACTTATAATCTAGCAAAAGGTCTTTATTTATGGTCTTAAATTGTTTGTTAAATAATTCTAGAATTTCGAAAATTCCTTTCTCTCCCCCCTTAAAACTGTATAAAAGGGTGAACGATAAAGTATTAAAAAGAGACATAAAGTGAATTTATGTAGGAAGTTGCCCGCCGGGCGAACTAACGAGTGGGTTGCATTACTGAGGCCCCTCTTTTCATCAAATAGTAAGAAGTTAATATCCAGCCCCCCATTTTTGAATTTCAAATCCAGCGTATTATCTCCTAAGTAGACTGTTCCTAGAAACCTTGTATCTACGTCGGTGATTTCGATATTCAGATCATCAACAAACAAAACAAAATTGTTAATGAAGAGGCTTTTGTGTTAAATATTTTAAGGTGAAAGATATAAAAGTATAATTGATTAAAAAAAAAAAAAAATCGACTTGGGTATGATTTAGCCTTGAATTGAAAATTTTTGAACATTGATACGACAAAGTATCCTTCATAATGGCCTAAGGGCCTGAACGTTTTAGATTAAGATTAAAATAAACTTTATAAATTTTTATTATTTTCATTTGATGAAATAAAAGATGTTCGCATTATAAAGAATAATAAATAAAACTTTTAGAAATGTCTTTTCAAATTTCTTATC
>NW_027109908.1:2277915-2304235 GCF_000696795.3 Halyomorpha halys
ACTCGTAATATATATGTCATATATTTGATAAAAATAATTGTTAAAAGTAGTGATAGTAACAATTATATTTATCAATTATAGAACATATATATTACGAGTTTATATTATATTTATTTTAAATGAATGTTAGTTTATTTTATATTTTAGGTGTGTTCTATTTATGTTAAAGAGGGGAATAATAAGGGGAAAAAAAGAAAGTCACATTGGGTTGAAAGAGACAATATGAGGGGAAAAAAAAGGATAAAGAAGGAAGTTAGAGAAAAAATTAGGAATAAAAAAAAAATAATAATAAAGTATAGAAAGAAGAAAACAAATAATGAAATAGAATAAAAAGTTATGAAAAGAACCAAAGTGATTAAACAAAACAAAATAATAAAAATAAAAAAACATATACTATTATTATATATTGTTTCCTTGTTCCTTTATGATTTTAATATTAATATGATTATGACTTTAAGATTAAAAAAAAAAAGTCTGATTAGATTTGAATAAGTATGCTGTGTAGCTAGCGAACCCAATGAAGTTGAGCAACACACCCATGTTATTTTTGAATAAAGTTTTTCTTTCCTAAATATTTTATTTCAGTTGAAGTGCACTAATTATCCAAGTATTGATTTTTCAATTTTTATTTACCAATGTTTGGATAGTGAAAAGAAAAAAAATTAAATTGTATCCTAGAATAGATCAGCCTCTCTTATCCGTACTAGTGGTGGCCCAGAACACTGTGGGAAAACCTTCAATCCGGGTTACATAATAGATAAAACCTCTAATCATAATTTAATTCATATAATAGGTAAAGATTATAATGCAGTACACAAGTACAAGGTGATATTTATATCAATATATAATTAAGTTTAATTAATTTATCCTATTGAATAAAATGTAAAATAAAAATCTCTTAAAGTGTTCAAATGATTTTCAAGTTTTTAATGGTATTCGCTAGAACAGTTATTTTATATTGTTTTATCTAATTAGTGTTTTTTCAGCTCTCAATTTGTTTATTTTCTTTTTAGTACCGGTTCTGCTGTATTTTAAAAATGCTTCTGATTTTGTTTTCAATTATTTAAAAATCAAATTAGTCAGTGGTTTATTTCTCAAGATTATTTCCACATTTATTTAGTTTGTGATGTATATTTCGGATCGGATACTCAATTTATTATGTTAAAATGAATAGGCATTCTGAATAATTTTAAATTTATTTCGAAAAATAGAATAATAAATAATTGAACTAAAATTATGTCCGAATTATATACTCGTATTTTTGTTATTCTTTCCAATTATCACGAGATTAAAGAATTTTGTTCCACTTCGAAGGATAGTTTTCAAGTAAGGATCTAAAAATATACATATAAAAATTTATGATAACCTTGAATCATCAAACTAAATATTTCTTCTTTTTTTAAATATTAAAAACCATAATAAGCAAATATAATTGGAAAATAGCTGTAACATTATTATATTGAATATAATAATAAATCCTTCGTATATAAACTATTAGGTAAATTTTTATATGTATTTATTTAATACTACTTTTTTATTCCTTATTTATCTATATTCTATAGGGCTATTTTTATGTATCATTGTACTGAATATACATATAATATATTAATATACTTATTTTTTTTATACATGTATTAGCATTTCATGTTCACAATATCACGTTTTCTTTTGCAGTTATCGAATCAATAATGAAAGGAGAAAAAGTTGGTATTACTCCTAGAAGATCAAGGTCAAGCCTTGTACTGAGTCACCGGCCCATTGTGAGTAAACTTGTCAATTATTTATCTTTATTATTTTTCTTGGTAAATGTCATATATTATGTATTCTTTAATATATTTTTATTTGATTACAGTTTTTAGTATATAAAAAATAAATGATAGTAGCTATCCAAAAAATGGATCCCTAGGATCCTTACTTTACTTACTAGGATACTTACTAACTGTAGATCATTATTTAAGGACGTTTTCAAAATCATAAAAAGTTTCTTAAAAAAGAAACAATTGAATTTTTTTAACTAAACAATAGCGATTATTGTTGACAATTTTAAGTAAATCTTTATTGATATTTATAAATATTTTTTTAACATTAAATCACTAAAAAATTGCTAATGATTTGGTAGCTTAAGTAGAAATACAAAAAATATTATTTTGTTTTTTAGTCTTGTTTTAAACTAATTCTTAAAGTATATCGAACTTGTGATTAGTTTATATTTTTTAACGGCGTTATCTCTCCTTACTATATTATTAATTTTTATTTTTAAACATTCAGCGTATCAGGACCGATTTTTAACGATTATTATTATTGTATCATAAGGTCTGTATTATTTATATTAGATTTTTGGATTATTCACCGAGATAGCGAAATAAAGTAGTTTTTCATGGTTCATGTCTTGTCAATGAGTTGTTTTCAATGTGTGAAAGAATATATGCAGTATGAAATCTTTTTGAAAAATGAATAAAACTAAATTATAATAGAATTCATTGTTCTATTCTTTCTTTTTTTTTTTTTTTTACTGACAGCTTTACAAGTTACTGAAGAGCTATTTAATAAATCCAGAAATCAGAACGAAGTATATAAAAGCATTATAAAAATTCAGAAATAATATATATATATATTTCACAATGTTTAACTATAGGTTTACAACAATAATAAATTTGAATGTACTCTCCTTCAATAAATAAAAAATTAAAAAATACTTGTGACAGACAATTATGTTGGTAAAAATAAACTAAGAGAAAAACAATTCAATGTCTTTAAAAAAAAAAAAATTGAAACTGAGCATTCCTTCTTACATGCTTACGGTAAGGAAGTGATTCTTCGTCTGCAAAATGGAGAATTTACACTACGGAAAAAAAAAAACTTTAAAGGAACAATTAAAAATCTAAAATAGTTGAAGAAATATCAAAGTACTTGTATACTTGTACTAGTACAGTGTACTAGATGTGAAGAAATTTAATTTTTCACTGTACATATATAGCCTACAAATAAGAGTTCGCACTATTCAATGAATTTATCAAGTTCCATTATACTTATGACGTTTTCAAAACTTTAAATCTGCTTTTTTACTGGTTCGAGGTATCTAAGCCTTCAATTTATTTAATTTAGCATTTATTAATACATTAATATTTAATATGAACTCAGTGAAGTATTTATTTTTAATTAATTATTAAAACCTTTCATGTGATCTATAAAATTACACAGTGGAAAAATGATATTGATGCGTGCACTTTCTCAATATTGAATGAGATCTCTCATTGCTAATGAACGAGAATCGATCCCGAGGGACAGTGGTCCACAAAGCAACCCTTCCCGTCGGGACTCCATAATTCATTCCAATCGATGCCGCATTCCAGTCTGTATTTTCTGGAAATTAAAACTCTTCCGTCGACTGTTTTTCTCGAGAGCTGTTTGATTTTGAGGATTTGGATTCAATATCGGTGCATTGTTTGCTCTCCTATTCAAAGGAGAATCTCCCCACCCCTCTCGTGCTTTGCTCTTTAATGGTTCAAATCCGGATCAGGATGGAGCGGAGCGAGCGAACAGTTCAAAGGGAGCTTTCAGAGAGGATCCAGAATAAAGGATCAACTCGTCCCTAAATTAGTTACAAGATCCGACCAGTTCTAGGGGGGTGGTTTACTTAAAGCGGCACATTTGAATAACCAGTTCCTCAAGATCAAAGCTTCGTCTTTAGTATTTAATTGTTCTTACTAATATTTAATGTTGCTGTATTCTCTTACTGGTAAGAAAGTTTTAAATTTACTTACAAAACCCCTTAATTTCTCTATTAAAATTATCAGTTTCTAGGTCGTTTCAGGGGGTTTAAAATAGTCCCATCTCTTTGGTAAAATTTATTCGTTTACAACTGCCATTATAAAGGAACTGGTAACAGAAAATGTAATAATGTCGTGCTGAACAATTTCTTTGCTAAAATTATGGGCACTCTAGTACTCTGTCAGACCCAATATATTCCAAAATCTATATGGCAAAATGGCGTAGCATGTACATTGGCAGTGTGGAAGCAAACCTAGGAAGCAATTATGTAGTTACAACTCATTTCACCAAATTCAATACTTTTTAATTTTTTAATTATATAAGAAAACAATTGATAAAATATAAATTATGAAGAAGATGATCAGGGGTGCGATCACAATAGAACAGAAATTGTTAAAAACTATCTAATTACTCACGTTTCGCCCCACTTTGTAGAGCCTCATCAGTGCTATTTCGATTGACCTCAACTGAAACAGCCCTAAAGAAGTTTTACAATGTGGAATGAAACGTCGGAAAATAAATAGTTGTATTTTTGTTCTTTTGTGACCGCACTTCTGACCATCTTCTTTATAATTTGGATTAAGACGGTCAATTATTTATATTATATTTATGATAAAATAGAAGATATCCCCTTTCCTTCTCTCCATCCTCAAAACAATGCGCAAACCCGTGGGACTTTTTCGCACTTTAAGTGCAAAATTCTGAATCTTCCTTTAGTCTTGGTCACTTGTTTATTAACTGATCTTGTTTTTTGTGCTTTGTACAGTAGCAGTCATAAAAAAATATTATTTTGTGAAGTGTTTTTTTTTTTTTGTTTTTTTGTTTTTTTTTTAGTGTGAATCACTTAACAGTAAAATTGATTCAGAGAAGTCTGTTTTGATTCACTTCCTGATATCTAATGAGAAGTTGTCTTGGTAATGATTACAGATACGGACCTGCGCAGTTAATTGTGCTTATAAACAATTTAAAACGGCTTACTGTAATTCTTTTTTGTATGTTAGAGTTAAGTCCCCCATTTCGACCTACACAAGTATTTGTCCCCTCCATTTTAGAAATAATTTAGAAAAAAAAATATAATATTTTAATCATAAATTTGTTCTACTTCAATTTTATTTGGAATAAATTGTTCACCTACCCCCTTAGTTTTCGAGATGTAAAACGTTTATTACTCATTCCAATTCCTCTAGACCTAAATCCGAGGCACAAATGAGACTTTAAGGACTTAAAATGTTCTGGTACTAAACAATACAGGTGGGTTCGTTTCTTTATGTTTTGATTTTTTTTTCCTGATTTGACTAAACTAACAATGCAGTATTAATGTCACTGTGTCTCAATTCTACTCCACGAAAAATATGAGGTACATCTTATCAAAGTTTTACTAGGATTACTGTTTTAAATCGTATTCTCACACTTTTAGTACTGATCACACGTTTCTCAAAAAACATCGTGTAGGTATTTTAAATGAAGTTTTTAATTTAAAAAAATTATAAATGTTTTAAAACTAACTTCTTTATCGCATCGTTCACGCATAGCCCGCTCTTTAATTCATGAAAAAAAATCTCATGAAAATAAAAGAGGGATCAAACAAGAAAAAAAACGAATTGGGGGGGGAGATGGGAGTCCTACAAGTGAGGATAGGACAAACACACACACAGACACAAGAGTGCCGACAGAAGGGCAACAATTAAATAGCCGGCAATCAATCAGGCTGGATCGATCTGGGCGGTCGGGGGTGGGCGAACATTGCCGAGCATCCCCGAGCAGCCACCCCCGGGTTCAGCACTTGCTCTGTGCTCTGTGTGTTGTAAGGGTCTTGTCGTCTGCTGCTGCGTAGGGGTGAGTCAGGGGTTAATACCGTCTGTCTTGTAGTATATATTATTTTATGTATTTCTTTATCATTTATCCCTCATTTTAGCTCTTAACCTCGGGTTTAACTCTATGGCAATATCTACCTAAAGTGCTTAAATAAAGTAATAAATAAAAAAAAAAATTATATACTATTTATTGAAGATTATTCGTCTCTAATTATCTCACTAATTTGCTTGTCAGAAAAAAATATATATCACTCTCATATAAATCTATATAGTAAAATGCATAATGTGTATATCATGTTCAACCCCTATTTAACAAGATGGTGGTGTGTACGATCAAACTTATATACCATATTTACAGAAAGGCAGTAATAATCCCAACTTAAAATAGGATTTTCACTATAAATTAAAAATATTTACTCAGTCGTAAAAATTAAAAAAAAAAAAAAAAAAAAGTAAATTGAACTATTGTCTGTTTTTACTGCCACATATAACTATATAAATCCCTTTTTATATTAATACATAAATTAATTAATACAACTTTTTTTAATTATAATTACGGGTTATGAAGGATAAGGTACGAAATTTTTGAGTCCTGAAAAACCTCATAGTCAAGGCGATAAAATACCGAATTTGGTTCGATAATCGTTTATGAATTATATTAAAATAAAATTAGCAATTAATGTTAATCGTTATTGGATAAGTACGTTGAATAAACTGAATCGGAGATAGCGTCAGTCGTAGAGCTGAAAAATGTATTGATCTGCTCTGAAAACAAGAAGCTTGTAGCTGTAATCTGAATCAACTCTCGTCTCCCAACTTTTTAAACTCTTTATAATTCCCTCCTTGTTTTTTTTTCTTGTTTTTATTTTTTTTCCCAAGGATATCTGATTACTTTAGTGATTATTTTTATTTGAGTATTTTTTTTTTTAATAATCATAAACTGGATATACAATTGCATATTTATTTTCATTTTGATCAATTTTTTTTCTATCGAAACGTTGTTAGAGGGAAAATACAAGTATTAATCCAAAAGGGTCGTAGTTATTTCCTGGGCTTGTGGAAAATATCATAATCAAAAAAGGCCCTTTTTAAAAATATTTTTGAGTAACTATTAAAAAGAAGAAATATTTTATGTGTTTTATCGTTTTATTTTTTCCCAAAAATTCCTAATTACTTCTGTTTTATTTTTATTTCTACTGAATCTGCTGTTGTTTTTTTAACCATTCGAAGACCTCACCAAATTACTGCAATTATACATAATTAATACTAATATGCGTAATTGCGTGGGAAAGGAAGAACTTTTGAAAAAGAGGAAATCGTAACTTATAATAGAAGAAAAAATAATGCTATTTATTTATAATTTATTGAAAAATAGACTTGCTAATTTTTTTTCTCCATTTACCTACATATATATTTTAAAAATCCATATTGATTTTTTTTTTATAACTAAAACATTTAATGCAATTAAAAATTATTCATGTTTTTTTTATTCACCTCGATTAATATTAATACCCTTATATATATAATATATTATTATATTTGATTATAAATTAAACTCCACATACCTGTTACTGATATTTCATTAATTTCCTGAAATTCCTCGTACTTTTTCTACACGCCTAGAACGATCAAAAAGTTTTTAAGTACTATTGTAAATAAATAAACATGGACATGTAATTGGTTGCCGAAAGTTACCGAAGGGAAAGAGTTTGATCTTGGTGGATGCATAATGGATGTCAATAGCGATACGAAATAATTTAACGGGCTTCGATCGCTTTCTGATGAACAGCCCCAATCAAATGGGTCGTCCACTGGGTGAAATCAAGTTATGGGCATATTATTTTCTCCCCCCCAACCCCTTGAGCGGGGAGAAAATGCGTTTATCACTGTGCCATAGGTCAACATTCCTATCATTTCATTACTAATGATACATAATTAATTGCAGTAATAAAATTAAAAAACTTTTAATTATTTTTTTTTTGTAATTTGGTTTGTAATATATAGCTTATTATTTGTTCAGTAAATTAATATGTATTACTTAATTATGTGTATGATTGTACATGGGTATGTAATCGTAATTAGGAATTTCCTTTCATATTAAACAATGAAAATATAAGAGTTTAATAGTGGAAACAAAAATAATGTCATTGATAAAGCGAATTATAATAATATAAAAATGTAATTACTAGTTCTAAAGTATTTCACCTTAAAATAACTTTAAATAATGGATATACTATGCTAGTAATATTTAAATATCATAAAAGTAATTTACATTAAATCAAATACTTACTACTTTTTTTTTTTTGGTTAGTGATTTATTAAGATTTTTTTTATTTTCTGTCGTAACAAGAATCTTGATTCTTACTGCTCATAAATATACTTTAGAATTAACAAAATAAAAATCCAATCATAATAAAAGTTAAAAAAAAAGTGTAAATTAAAAGCATAAAATGTAGTCTAATAAAAACGGAGATATTTAATGAGGCAATGAGGGTCAGAGACTTTCAATCATAATAAAATTTAATGTTGTTTTTATATATTTTTTTCATAAATATAATGTATTGTGCTTAATCTTAATATATTATATACATAGTTTATGTTATACGGTAAAAATATAGCTTCCAAGTTTTTTTTATCTGATTCTGTGCTATTGTGTTACATTATTCTTGAAATTAATAGATTAAAACAAATCTACTCCTTTGAAATGTGAGATAATATTATTTCTTATTTATTCGACTGCGAAATTGCCTTCGATTAGCAAAACTCTCTTCTCTATCTCATTTTCTTAAATTTTTTAAAGTATGAATTCTAAAAATACTACTATGAAAATAATTTGTATTTCCTAACGCCACCTATCTCAGCTGTCACAGAACTAAACTGTCGTTGCTTTTATAGTCGCAGTGCGGATTCCGTGACTCCGTGGTATTGTCATCGGTGTTTTGAGCTGTTCCTCTCGGATTGATATGCTCTGGATGCATTGCCATTGTTCGCTGCCCACTTAATCAATGTCGCCTATCAACTTGCTAAATGGAACCAACGAGAGAATGGTTGCGCCCTGCCGTGCCCTCTGTTAAAAGATTCAACTTTAAAGTTGCATTCAGCTTTCTCTACGGCTGAAATTGGTTTTTATCATGATATACGGCCTAGAAACAAAGAATGGTCTCTGCCTAGAGTGAAATTGAAAATACCTTGAGAAATTTTAGTCTGAAATTTATACTTCAACTTACTCTGAGTGTAAATGGAAGAAAAATACTTTACATTAGGGGCATTCATGATGCTGTGTTAAATTTAAAAAAAATTACCTTGAAGTATTATAAATATAGGATTGTGAGCAGCCTATTTAAAGTCATGTTAAATGCATAAGAGCTCCTAGCGGTTTTTTTGAGCAAATTGTTTTATAACCTTTCCTTCCAAAACTTCATTTTATTGTTTACTTCTACGTTTTCATCAAGGTAATTTATTACAACATGCCTAAATTGAATGAAAAGTAGAAATTGTGTGAAAATTTGGTCGCTGAGTTCTTTGTTGATCTAAATTTTGAGAAAGAGAATTAAGATGAGCTAACAGACAACTGTGATTGAATTATTATTATTGTTATCCATTAGTTATAAACATATCAGCAAGTAACGTAACACAACAAAGTAAATGGCGACGAGCTCAGTTGGTCTGTTGCGTGACGTCATTCTCCATTTAGCTGACCTAGTAACAAACTCTCAACCATATTATATGGTTATACCGTTTTAACATGGTAAAAGAAGAAAATATTTCTTCATTTAACATGACTTTTTCCATTTAGCATGTTAAACTAAAGATCATTTGTGTTGATATTTGTGCATGTTTTCAAGAAAAGTTTATGGATAATTAAAGAGAAGCACTCAGATTTCAATAATTGGTGCAATTTAGGGCTACCATTGCAGAAAAGCACACTAAAACATAGAATAAAATAAAACTTGTAGCTTATGGAAAAGACCTATTACTATTTATTTTTTTTCAATTTAATACACATTTTTCTAGTGAATGAAATTAGTGTAGAATAATAAAAAAAAATTTATTGAAACTGTAATTTTTATTTAATATAAATCTCGAACAAAATTGATCCAAATTATGTTTACAATTGATATAAAAATATAATAGTCTTAAAAAAGGTATTAGTAATTAACATCAAAAAGACAATAAATAATAAATGAAAACAACGGAAGACCTAGCCTGACAAATAAGGACAAATGTATTGAAGCAAAGTACCCCCAGTCACATTTATAGAAGTGACTTAATAGCCAGAGATTAATAATTTAGACAAATTTCTAATCAAACTTACGTTTATACTTTGATAAGAAGCAAACTGGCAACAAAGTTTGAGGTATGTTTAACAGAAATTAACTGGAGAAGAAAATACATATATCTGTTGTAATTTACTAAAAATAATACTAATTAATGAATGTATAGTACTAGTATACCTGGTGTAGTCATGTTATATCCTCCAAACTTCGTTTTACTGTAATCATTTACTAAGGCGTATATTTTCAGGCTTATTTTTTAAATCTTAGATTTTTCAAAATAAAGTTATTAATTTAAAATTAGAATGACATACTCATTTTCTCATGACGTGGCAAATCTCTATAGTGAAAAGTTTATTTACTTGAGTAGGTGTTACTGTTAGTGTTTGTCAAGCACAAATATTAAGTTGGCGCTTTCCAAAGATCTATTATATATTCACAGTTCCGTTGGAGTAAACATTAAAGTTACTCGAAGCTGCAAAAATTCGCGTAGGAAGCTCCGGTTCTCCTCAACCACAAGTCATTTTTACAGCTATGGCTGGTAGCAGCTTCCTGTTATTCCTGTCAAAGGAGAAATTAAGTTTCTTTTATTGAGTGGATAGTATACAATTGGGAGTTCCTATAGTATGGAAATTATGACAAAAAAAAAAAGAATATTTATATATATAAAAAAGGTACAAATATATTTTGAGTTTGGTGTGTTGACATGAATATTTCATCTTCCTTTAAGTAGAAAGGACTACCTATTATATATATAAATAATCTGTTATCTCATCTAGATTGAAGGTTTTGTTGGTTGGTTTTATGACTGGTGGGACCACAATAAACGTGGAATATTATCACACGACCTCTCCGCCTCATATGTAGTTAACAATTCCCTTAATTACAAAACAAATTTCAAAACTTTGTCAAGAACAAAGCAATCAATGTTTCATATTTTTTAAACAGTGTATATTATTATTACTACGGTCCTGCAAGAACTTGGGCCTCTCCCACAACAGCCGACCAATCTACACGGTCTCTTGCTTTCTTCTTCCATCTGCCAACCTTCAAGAGCTTCATATCCTCATCCACATCGTCCAGCCATCTGATCCGGGGACGTCCTCTTTTCTGTTTTCCATCTGGTTTGCCACAAACCATCTTTTTGAGTATCTTTCATCGGGCATCCTTTCAACGTGTCCTAACCATCATAATCTTGCTCTTTTAACGCCACGATGCTGGGTTCCCCGTACAGATTTATCAGTTCCTCATTCCTTCTTCTTCTCCAAACTCCATTCTCCGAGACCCCTCTCCATATCCTTCTCAATACCTTTCTCTCCAAGGAGTTGAGCATCTGTTCAGCTTTTCTGGTCAAGGGCCATGTTTCTCCCCCATATATCACTACAGGCCTTACGATGGTTTGTAAATGACCACTCTCATCCTTTTAGTGAGAGCTCTAAAATTTAGTATTTTGTGTAGTGAGAAATAACATTTATTTCGCTCTCTAAGTTGTTATCATCTGTAACCAGGCTTCCCAGATACTTAAATTAGTTTACAGAACTGAAACTGTGGTCTCTGAACGTCACTTTGCTATTCTCTGCCTTATCCTCTCTTGAGCTTTTCATGTACGTCTTGTCTTCATTCACCTTAAGACCCAATTCATTTGCTGCTTCTTCAAATTCTGTATATACTTCATGAATAGGGTTCTGTTAGATTAAGTAACTTTTCCCGTTTTCAAAACCACATATTTATTCCCTTTTTTTACTTTTTCTGTTTTATAACAGACCCATAAATACTTTTAAAATTAATTAAAAAAACAAAACTTTTTTTTATTCATTTTTTATCAAGTCAAACTTGTACTGCCCTATATTTTCTTCTTTATATTAATAAAATATATAATTGTCTAATATATATTATTATATTAAATTTTAATTGTCTATTATTATTAGGTATTGCCTACAAATAACTTTAAGCCTAGATATAAGTCTAAAATTTCAAATAATACTATGATTTATAGTACTTTTTGTTTTTAAATTAATGTCGTAACTAGTAAATGATCCATGATGATAATCATGTAACTAGTTCAGAATTGACCTGATGGTCTTGGCATTTCGAATGACGTGTTCAGGTGAAGTTATTAGCTCTTACGTGTTGTTGGCCCCTGCGTGCAACCCTTCCCTGACCTAAAGCACAATCATTTTAGTGAGCAGATTGTATCAGGTATAGCCTAAAAATATTACAGTCTCAGACTTCCGCTTCCGAATAGATTTTAATATATGTATATAATAGATTAAGGTATTATATACATATATTTAAATTTCACAGCAATGATGTCTCATTGTGTGAAAAAGATTTGACAATATTTATTATTTATTTATTAATAGTGGTAAACTATATTTTCCTATTCAATTTTTAGTGTATCCTATATTAATGCAATTTTTAAAAAAAAATATATTAGTATTTTACAAAATTTCTAAATTCCTCAGTTCAAGAATCTATAGCAACAACAAATAGATTGTTCAATTTTTGGCCGTTTTTTACACTTGACACCATTTGACAAAAAAAAATGTTTCTCAAAGACTATTGGATCTACGGGAGACCAGTTTGGCCCATATATAATCTAGTGTATAAATGTATTGAGTAAACTGGTATTAAATTGTTGAAAATTTAATCTAATGTATAAATGTATTGAGTAAACTGGTATTAAATTGTTGAAAGTTTAATTTAGTGTATAGATGTATTTAGTGAACGTTTTACCGGAGGATTGATTAGTTTCCCGTCCACCACGGCGCAGTGATATGTTTTTACAAAGCAATAATGTTATCACATTTCTTTTATACCATCCAAACGAATCTCATTACTTTTTTGTAACTCGAAATCCAATAAATCGTGTCATTCCTTTTTTTTGTTGCTACCGAAAAAGATTTTTTTTTCTAGGTGTTTTTAGGCCCATAATATGCCTCGACTCCTGCTTTATAAAAACATAGTGGTGTATGAAATTCTGACTCATCAGGCCACAGTAATTACAAATACTAATATATACTTTCTTATAACAAAATTTAATGTCAAATATTTATTGAAGTTTTTCTTAAAAACAAATGAAATTAATGTTAAAAGGTTTTTATTAAAACTAGTTGATTATTATGAATGTCGTATATTAAATCGTAAAAAAATAACTTTGTAATAATGATAGGAATAATTTCATTTCATGACCAGCTACATTAAACATTACGTTTTTATTTCTTCTTTTTTTCTTCTATTTTATTCTTATTTCTTAATGAAATAGAAATTATTGTCAAAATTAGTAGAATTTTTTTATATAGTCGACAAGTAATCATATTAATAATCTTGCTTTGCATGAAAACATTATTTAATTTATTCTTTTTAAGGAAAATTTCATTTTTTATACCCGCATTAAATATTATATTATACATATTTTTTGTAAATAAGAAGTGTATTTTAGTAATTAGTAATTATTCTGGCTGACAACACTGATACTTGGGGATATAAAACTTTTTTTTTTTTTTAAAATGTATAAACTGGTCTCAGCTTTTATTTTAAATTGTAATCTAACTTACTTGATATAAACTTAAAGCTTGTTAAACAAGAATTTTTTTCTAAATGAGTAAAATCTGTTGTCTGCTTAATAAATAGGGCTGATAAGGTAATATAAAAAATAAATTAAAATAATTCAGAATTTTATGAAGAAACATTCTTTGCGTTATTTAGCCACTTTCAAATGGTTGTAACGAAGACAAATTCAACTTGGTTTTGAAGAAAATTTTGTCTTTTTGAAGTTGCAGTTCAGAACTACCTAACTAAAAGAGTTATTGCTTTATATCAACAAAAAAACGTGACTTGCTTAAGAATATTCAAATTATAAATTTTCTCCCATCATGCCTAGAATCTTTGTTTAAATGTTTTTTCTTTGTTGTTGAAGTCAACTTTAACCTGCTTAAATATTACTGAAGACTTGTGGGATGCCGTCTGTATAATTTATTAAGTCACCAGGTCTGACATAATCTATTTTTTCTGTTCATATCTATTATCTCTTAACTACTTAGGCCCAGAAATAAATTTCTGGTCAATAAAATCAAACATATATCAGGCCTAAGACAGTTTCTTAAGATCTGCAACGAAAACTAATTTAATTTACTTCAAATTTGTTCTCCATTAACAACAATACATATGGCTGTATTAATAATAATTTTATTGAACAAATATTCCACAAAATGAGAAACAATCAATACAATAATTTTTGACTTATGGGGTAAAGTGGTCAATTTTTGAAGAGTTATATCTTATAAAACACTGATCGTACAGAGGTATTGATTTCAAACTGTAGCAAATTGTATTGACTTTTAAATTGAATTAGAGAGTTCTTCATTCAGATGTTTAGTTTTAGAGTGTTTAGTAACAGTTGAAAAAATTCACTAATTATGCTTGAAATTCTAGGTATATTTCTAGAACATTGTTATTATTTTCATATATAACTTTATATCGGCTTACATGTGAAACACATTAAGCACAGATTCTCTTGTTTTGAGTTATTTGCTTTGTCCAGTCTAAAATGTTAAAGTAATTAAACTCCAAAGAATTTATTAATATCATAAAAATAAAGAAGCAAAATTACTATTTCCATAACATAAAAAAGAGAATTATCATCAAACATCCCAAAACTTCAAATTTCATTTGTAAACCAATATATATTATTTATTTATTTTTCAGGAATTTTCAGGACTTGAACATTCAAATTACGATTCAGGCTTTTTATCCATTATCTTGTTCTTTGTTCCTTTATAATAAAAAAAAAAAATTACAATTAACAGGTTTTGGTATACTTAATCATCGAATTCCAAATAAATAACTTAAAAATTAATTACAAGTAATTTACATATAATTTGCTGTATGTTTGTACAAATATTTATTGACATTTGACCATAAAATAATTTAAAGTAAGAAAAAATAATCACTATTCAATTTTGACCTGCTATCAAAGACTAATTTATATTGATATAAAATAGTTAAACTAAAATTAAAATAGTTCATTATATTTAAATTACTTGTAATTAATTTTGATTTCATTACTTGTAATGTATTATTTAAATAACAAAACTGCAAATTATGCATTATTTTTGTTTTAGAACAAAGAACGAAATAATAGTCAAAAAGCCCGAAACTTATTACAAATATTAAGTTTTATGAATAATTATTAGAATCTTTAAGGAGCGAATTCTTCCTGAAGAAGTAAACAAAAATATATATTAATATTAGGTGAAAATGTATAATTTATAACTAGATTATATCTATATTTTTACAGTTAAAGCAACTTTTTCTGAAAAAATGTAAATATAATTACTTCTATAAATAAATATAAATATTTTTACTTCTAAAAGGAAGGGGACAAAATAAATAAATTTGACATATATAAATGGCCCAAATATTTTGTTGTTCGTTGCTGTTTATTTAGTTTCAATACTTGTTAACCGTTCATAAAAATTTATTAACATGTAGAATTATAAAAATGTGAATATTCAAATAGTTTAGTTTAAGGGCTCAACATTTTAATGGACACTTTATTCCTTCCTTTTAGAAAATATCAATGTCCTTATATATTTTATCTTTGAATAATATATTTTATTATTCATCTACATTTATTTAGAGAAATGTAATAATATTACCAGGGCTTTGTGCTGCCCTCTCGTAGCTGGCGAGATGAAAGACATAATAATGGCGTTGTGAGTTTCTTAGGGCATGTGTTCCTTCTCGACTGCTTTGTTTCTTAATGAGCTCTTTTGTACTTCCTTCTCCTGACCTGTTTTGTCTACCATGTTCCTTTTGGCTTAATACTGTTTGTAAGGAGAGGAGATAAATAGAAATATTTGAATAGCTCATTTCGAAAATATTCAAAAATATTGGAAAGAGTGTGAGGTACGCGGAAGATTATATATCTATAAAACAGGTTTTTTTTTTTTTCATATCTTAACTGTTCTATAGCTAGTCAGTCGGTTTATTTCTGTTTTGCGTTTTATCTATTTTATACAATTATAAACTGTGCACTATACACAAGAAAAAAGGTAGAAAAAAGAAATTAACAGATGTACCTGTTAGATAACAGTATCCAGAAGAAAAAAAACTTACAAAACACTTACCTTTCTCCATTTCACTCATACCCAGTTCTAATGCAAACCTTGTGTAAGTTAGTTCTAGTAGTTATTACATTTATGTAACACTCAGCTATTAAACAATTTTAGGTTTCTATTTATTAATCTTAATTTGCATTTTAGTGTTTAATAATTAGTTAACAAAATTTTTTTCCAAAAAATACGGTGTTTTTTTTCACTGTAGGACATAGTCTTGTCATTAAGCATTAAAGTCGCGAACTGACTGATCCTCAAGAATCTTAAAAATATACTCGTCATTAAAAGTCAAGACAAAAGTTATCAATATATAAATAATGTGAGAATTTTTTTTTTTATTCTGATATATTTATTTTTTATGATTTGAAAACTGTTTCTTTGCTTTTTTGTTGAAATAATACAATTTGCACATTCCTCCTTTAAACAAGCGGTTGAATATGTATTCTAAAAAAAAAAACAACAGTGCAAAGTAAATGCTGGGATGCGCTGTTTATTTACTGTTTTAGTATTATTTTTTATTTATTTTTTTTGTAATATTATTAGAAAGTGGCGTTTCCTTGGGTTTTAAAACCACTGCCCTAGAAATAAAATTTTTAAAAATTCGATTGATTTTTTGAAAACCTTTAATAATTCCAAAACTAAGAATTTTTCCTTTTATTTTCATAAACGGTATAGATAAGGACGGATAAAACCACGAATCGTCATTCTGAATCAAACTATTTTTAAAAATAGAATTATGGCTCATACGCAACCTTTTTTTAGCTTGAGATTTTATGCCTTATGTGATGACACAGTTTCAAAATTATTTCCACACATTTATCATAAAAAACATAAAACGCTTGTAGCATAGCTCAGTGAAACTTCTATATAATACACACCTATTGGGACAGATATTGTGTCCGTTATACAGAGGAGTTCGTTAAGAAGGGGTGTGTATAAATCGAACACAATAATAAATTAATACAATTTTGTACACATGGCTTAAGCTGTAAGCCCAAAAAAATTCAACTCCATTAATATTTTTTTTTATGTAGCTCTCAATATATAGGAAAATTCTTGGAGTAATTAATTCACCTGATTATGCACGTGAATTAAAAAAACAAAGTGTCGCTTTCACCTTTTTATTTATTTTAATACGAAATATAATTTCCAAATAAAGCATATTTTCGCAGCGGTTTGACATAAGAATTAATTTGTAATTATATAAAATTTACGTACCTGAAATACATTCTACGAAATGAACCTACGTATTTTCTATAAAAATGAAATTTTCGTTGAAGCTCTAACATAATTGGGGAGAAAAACAGTATTATGTACTAATAATTATTTTCTAAAATAAAGGACTCACAAATTAGTTTGTGGAATCATGAGTTTCTGGCTAAGTATTGGATTACTTTTGTCCGTTTTTGAGAGTGAAAAGTGCTGACAAATTGATGTCTCCGTCCAGGATGGAGGGGTCCCATATGCATTAATTCGCATTAAGAATATTTTCCGTTGTATAGAGGTTTCTATGTATTTACCACTCAGTCTCTTCTCCTTATCTACTCCTGTTGAAGTTTATAAATTTAAATATTCAGATCTAAACTTCCAACACATTACAAAAGACTGATCTACATGACTGTAATAAGGCCAATATGGAGTTGAGCTTTGGGGCTCCACTAAACCTTCGAATTCCTCTCGTATTCAATCCTTACAATCCAAAATACTTCGTAAAATCCTAAATGCTCCTTACTTTGTCACAAATAAAATCATACATAAAGACCTTAATGTTCCCTATGTAACCGATCTAGCCCGACCAGATATCACTCCTTCCATTATAAACTCCCTAACCACTCAAACCCTCTAGTTTCTAATCTTGCATCCTCTTCCATTCCTGACAATCCTCGAGGCGACTGAAAAGAAGGTGGCCACGAGACCAGCTATGTCTAATGTCATTAGAGTGCTATCAATGGGTAGTTTCTCTACACGCCTGTAACACTCCAATTTAACTTAGATCAGATTTACTAAATGTATTATAATGTACAGTTGTAAATAGCAATAAATAAATATTAAAATAAAATAAAAAAATATTCAGGCTATTGTATAATGTCCAATTTTTTCCTAACTTTTTAATAATTTATACCATTCTCCACTTAAAATACGTTGTTTTATTATGATGTTATTTTAAAATAAAACTTGATTGACTTATTAAAATTAAAATAAACCCTACTACCCTCTTTATACAGGCAAGCGATACATTCTAAACGCTATTATGTAAACCTTTCGGGTTTGTAATCAAAACAGAAGGAAAATCGAGTGACTCGGATAAGAGTGGTGAAGTTGGGGCAGAAGGAAAAGTTTCATGAAAAGTTAAGACATGTAAAGTTGAGGGGGGGAGGAATTCAAAAGAGAGCAAATTACTGCTAAAGTCTGGGCGCCCCTCTCCGCAAATGGAAAAGGGGAAATTTTTCCCTTATGGCAACATCCGCCGAAATTGCAAGGCCTTCAGTTCATCCCCCGCCGGGGGCAATTAATTGTACCGAATCTTCCAATTAAGCTCTTCAAAATCAATTGATTTTATTGGCTAATATATTTTAATGCTTTAATATGCATTTTATTGGTATAATATATTGTTTAAATAGATTTACAAATATAAGTACTTTCTTGATATGCTCCACTATCATTCTATTTTCTTATAATTTCTCGCTTTGAATAATTTTATGTTGATAAAAAGTACATTGTTTTGGCCGTAACAAATTTCCTAAACCTTGCTCTGTTGGACGATGCCGAGGATAGAAAAATACACACCTATTATTGCAATTATTTCAAGTATCAGATTTGTTTAGTCAAATTACATTTGCAAAAACAAATGATGTGAATTAACTTTTACATATCTTTACAATCCTGCTTGAGGTATATTTGTAAATTAAAAATGTTGCAGATTTTTTCAGTATACTTGATTAATTGGATCGGTTTATTATTGCGTGTGAGTGAAAATGTTGCTTCTCGTAAATTCCCAGAATCACTCCTGTAAAATTCAGGAATTCTAATTAGCAAAATTTATTTACATTTCTTCTGGTTTGTCCCAATGTTGGGGATTATTGTAAATTGGATTTAGTATTAATTACATCGGATTCTGTCAACTACTCCGTACTTGCATGAGCATACAAATAACTCCGGTTACCACTCTTTTTTCAAGAATGGTTCGTACCGTACATCTTATTCCCAGGCGACAAATGAATAATCTTATAATAAAATTAGCTATGTAATAATTATAAATCTCCAGAATAGGGGTAATTAAAAGAATATGCAATTAAGAGAGTATGTTTGTAATACATGTTAGTGGAGAATAAATATTACTAATTTATTAAGTTTCTAATTTACATATTTTATTACTCTGTGCCAAAAAAAAAAAAGAATTTGATAAAATAGCATTTGAGGCATAGCAACTTCGTGCTTCTATATTATTTTATATGTATATTTAATTTAAAATTAATTTTATTTTTCCTGTTATTCGACGAATGTGACATGCATTAGTTTCTAATAAATCCTGTATTTTGAATATTGAATTATACAATTGTTATGGTTTTTTGTTGTCTTCAATGCGAATATAAAAAGGTATATGGAACCTGTTTTATTATAAGAATTATATTCTTGGTTTTATAAGGACAAAGTTCTTTAGAATTATATAATATATTTTGAAAATGGGCTTACAGTCTCAGTGTAAAATATAAAAAAAGAAATAAATGATAACAATAAATTAGAAAAAATTAGATATATTCAATATTATAAAAAAAACTTTATTTCAAAATTTTTTACTACCACACTTCTTACTTCTCCTTACTATATATCCTATATGCTGTGGGAAGAGTAAAAGAGTAGAGTAGATGAAAGTAACAATATATGTTTAAAAATGCCTATGTTATGAGCTGTTATCATTACATAAGTAATTCTACACTATTTACAATCAAACAAACCTTTAAATAATTATGAATTTTGAAACCGCCAATATTATGATCTTTTGTCTGAAAATATTATCTTGTAAGTGGATTTTTTATCATATTCCTATATAATCTATTTCAAATCAATTAGTATTTCGTTTACGAATGTCTATGTTTTATAATTTTTTAAGTATCTTAAAAAACAATTTCTTGGAACTCGAAAATGCTCGCAAACGACCGTGTAAATGTTGATTGACTCAATGCAGACACGATATTTGTACAACCGCAACTACCCACAACCTTGTCCAACAGAGATTGATCGGTGCAATGATAAAGCTGTTGAGGAATATCCCAATGAACCTTGACAAATCGCGCAGTTGGTCATTCATCAATAAAGTTGATATGGACCAAACTTGATATTTTGGTTCTCCACACCTGTGTTCTCTTCTGATCTACAGAATTGTGGACTTTAAAAAACTTCCTGCTTCAAAGATGGTACGCAAATTATTGATACGTTCTGGTTTTGTCTTGTATTCTAAGAAAATAATTAAATTTTAGAAAGCATGGCTTCATGTAGGACTCTCAAAAAGTAATCTCACATAGCACTTTAAAGTCCTGTCAGAAGTGGTTGTGCGTTTGACAAAGTACAAGTAATGAGTTTCTCTCTTATTCTATAAGTGTTAGGAGGTCCTGAATCCAAATTTAAGTTTGAATACATTTCCTTTCACATACCGAGAAATTTTGTTTTCCTACTTCAAATTACTACTATCACTCGAATTTCGACCACTTAAGGGGGTTTTTCGCTAACATTTCCCTAAGCGGTTATTCCAGTAAGCCTCCAATGTTTAAATATTTAAGGACAGTTCCTTAGAAGTTGGTCATATTAAACAATTCTTGATACATTAAATTAATGTTCATCCATTACACTAGTATTTAATGTTCCTGATGGATTGGGTTGGAAGATATGAAATGCCTGTTCCAAGGATATTAGGCAAATTAAAGTAAAACAAAGTTGAGTGGTGTTATTTTTATTCTGAATAATTTCCTTTATTTTCAATTTATTTCTCAGGATACCAAAACAAGTTCTTTACCCCTTGTTCGAATAATATGTTTGGTTTTGAATGAAAAAATCCGAGAAATGAAAATTAAACTCATTTTCTTTTCGAAATATTTTTTTTTTTAATATACTTCAAGTGCGATCGAGACTCGTCAAGTGAATTTAGCGACTGTGGCAGAACTTGAATTTTCGTATCACTTCATGTTTTAGGTTAATGTTTAAAAACAATTACTTTGTAAGAGAGTTTTATATATATCTAAAAAAAAAAAATAAATGATTCCATTGTTTTAGAAGCCGTTAATGGACTCAGGTTTAAATGCGAGTTAGGTTCCCACACTTGTCCGCAAAAATTTACATTTTCGGGTGAAATAAGTCGTGGGAATGGCGAAATTGGGTTAAGCTTTAGTTTCAGATTGGGTCAGTCATATAAATAAGGTTAGAAGAGCACTAAAAAAATGAAAAATAAGATATTTTATTAATTCCTTATCGTGTAAATAATAAAAAATAATATATAAATTTCTTAAAAACAATATATGTTGAATCTTTAAATAAATAATTAAATTTAATTTAAAACATAATAAAAGAATTTTCTCTACAAAAGAAAAAAAAATTGCTTGCTTGATTATTAATTATTATATTGTTAGGTATTAAATGATATTATGTATTTTTATTTATTTATACAATGTTTCTATACAAAAAGAGCTTGAGTATAACATACGAGTATTATTATATCATATATATCTTCCTTTTTTCAGATGTATCAATGTGTCTAAATAATAATAATATACATTAAGTACAATGTAAATAATTAAAAAGAACATTTAATTCAAAAATTATCAACATCAATAAAAGAAGAATTTTCAATATTCAATTAGTAAAAAATATATCAAATTAAGTAATCATTTCCGAAAAACTAATATGTTACATTATAGTAGGAGTATTTATTGATCAAGTCACCCAATTAAATACTGCTTAATTTTTTTAAATATCACATTATTAGTCCTTTCAGCATGTTATTTAATTGTTTATGCTTTAGATTTATCTCCTTCAAAGGGGAAGCGTGTGTCTTGTTTTAAATATACTATTTAAAAAATGCTAAGTGTTAATTTTTTTGTATAGAATCATACCAGAGGTGATACTTGGAATATATTAGAAATTTTAAGAGATGATGGCAGGTGGTAAACACTTAACGGTTATATCATTTTATTAGATATCGTCCTCTAGATTCTTTTTAAAATTATTGATATAGCTTTAAAACAAAACTCATAAAAATATTGAATGGTACCTCACTGCATACGCCGGTTCATTTTTACTTCGTAGTAATAATGGTTATATTATTCGTAGCAATCGCTAGTACTAGCATTAAAAAATAGCTAATTGATAAATAAAAAAAAATTATAAGTACAAAAAATTATTAAAATGAGCTAGAGTTGGAAGATGGCGGGTAAACGTGGAGATGGTACGGACACTAGCTGCGGAATGCGGGAGGTATTGATTGTGAGTGGCTGGGGGAGTTTGGCCCTTAATAACAGCACACGGCCGACAGTTCAACTCCCAACTCCCGAGGTAATTAAGTTTCGGTTCTTCTCCCTCTAGCTGTGCAAAGTTGTGCCAAGTTTAGATGAGCTTTCGAATATTGTTACACGGCTGATAAACTTGTCGGAAATCTGCCACTCGCCGGGCTTTACTTATAATACGTTCCTCTTTAAGCGTTCGTAGGTCGCCGAAATGTCCTCTGGTAATAGTTACTGAGTTTTCAGGTTTCTGAGTTTTTCTTATTAGGGACCCTATCTCCTTTATTTCTATTATAAAAAAACTTACAAATCTCTTATTTTATTTTTAGAAGATAAAAAAACCGAAAGCAATTTTTTTTTTTTTATTTATCTTTGAAATTAACCAGTCTAATAATTAAATATACAAGTAAATATGATGTTAGATTTATTAAAATTGCATGATACTGTCCTGTTGAGAATTATAATTAATAATTACTGTACTAAAAGCCACCGCACCTTTAACTTTTAGTAACTGGGAATGGAATTGTGCAAGACTTTTTTTTTAAAATGAATTCATCTATTGATTGATATACTTGTTCTCCATGTGATTGACCGTTTTTTTTTATAAACAAGAGACATCCGTTGTGATTCTCAGTACCTTGTTTTAGAATAATTGTAATTTGTTTCTTCTCGTAAATTAATAATTCTCTGAGATATCCGAATAAAAGATGGTTTCTGGACCATATGTCTTTACTCAGATTAGATGTTTATAGATTACACAGTCAACATTTACCCTCCAGTTCCCACTACTTTCAGGAATTAGAATAAGCTCTCTTTTTTTTAAAATATTCTATCCATCCAGTATTCTTATATTGATTTTAAATTTTGTTTCCTATTGGGCGTTATAAATTTTTTTTTTTTAATTTCCCTTTATTGCGCTTTTATAGCCAGAATACCTCCAACCAGTCAATTTTTAACTGTTTTTTTTTTTTTTTAGTATTTGTACAGCACTAGTCTATTCTGAAAATCCCCAGTAACCGCCTCGTTACGGGCCGGTGAATCAAACCGCGAGTTGTTTCCTTAATGTTTCTTTGTTCTGTTTCATCGCCTTTCTTTTTTCAAGGATGGCCGAGATAATAACAATGGCTCCCTTATCTAAATGTGTTTTATGTATCATCTTTACCGCCACGACCTTTCCAGTGTTAGTCATGTTATGAGATTATTGTTCACAATTCATGGTCGTGAATATTATTATCGTATAAATTGTGATGATAATTATTTATAATTACAAATTCGTTATATGAAGTGAATGATATCTAGTATAGAATCGGGGAGTATCTTTTAAGAGTTCAGTATTTTGTACTTGAGAAAGTCTGAAATTCCATGTCTTTTTTTATTTTTATTTTATAGAAGATAATTTATACAATCTGCCTCAAAGTAGAGGCATTAATTAGTGATTAAATATTCATTCATACAATATGTACAGAAATAGAAGAATAAAAGGAAAAAAAACTTGCAAAAAACAGAAAAAGAAAGAGAAAAAAAAATTAAATGATAACAATAGTACTCAGTGAATTAAATTTAAAAAAAAATTATAATAATAATTGTAAAGAAATGTATAAATAAAAGAAAATACTATCATGGTTTGTATACATAAAAATGAGAATCTGTATATAAAATATAATAAAATAAAGCTGATCAATTAATACAAGATATTTATAAAAATTCTATGTGTAGCTTATGGTTTTGTTAAGAAACTATGCAGAATCAATTGAATTGAATATTGCAAAAAAAAAGAAAAAATCATCACAAATTAGGTATAGAAATAAATATAAATATGTATGATTTTTACTTGAACCAGTAAAAATAAGATTTATATATACGATATGATTATAACTAATGAGGTATAGTAATATTACAAGTACCTCATAACACAATGATAAAATTATTCATTTCTTTATAATTTATTTTTTCCTAATTTTTCTTACTAGTTTATTATTTCATGCGAAATGTAATATATTGTTGCTCTTAAGAATAATTTAAGTAGACATACAAACCCATAGAAACACCATTAAAACATCTCTCAATTTGTCCCAGAGATTGCCTAAACGCTGATGGGAGGATAATATTACAAGGCTGCTCTAATCTGTAATTTTTTTAGGTACATCTTTTGTCCATTGTTTATGGAATATCAGAATCTGAAATTTTAAGAAAATTATATAATTATTAGAAAGGAAACGCACTGGGGACGGGTTGGTGGCGAAGTGAACTAACCGGTACTTAAGGTACCTGACCCTAAGATCATTTGCAACAGGATCAACAAACCTCCGGGAAGGTGATGAGGCCGATTACAATTGCTAATGGAGTCTCCCCTCCACTTTTTATTAAACTTCTTTTGTTTCACTTTCAGCCGCCTTTCTTATTGTCTTGCTAATCCTCGGTCATCTGCGATTGTAATTAGCCCAGGGCCGTTCGTTGATACAGGACGACTGTGTTAAGTAAGACATCGTAGGCGAGAGATGTCTGCTACGAATTTCGACTCAGAAACCGCTTTGGACTGAAATTGGTTGATTCGATAGACGTTAGTGGCCATCTTTATCTAGGATAAGGCAGAAGTGAAAACATATTTTAAACCCTTGCTGGTTTAGATTAATTTAAATTGAAGAACAAAGATGTATTATTAAATCTTGTAGTATAATTACTCATTTTATTATAGAACGTATCGCATATAAAATATGCTGTGTTAATAAAGTCATTCAGTGGTGAATTTACGATAAGGCCAACCAAATTTAACTTCAAAATGTCAACTTCATAACCCAAAATGTTATATATATTATCCATATGGGAGATATATAATTCACTCACCGACTTATGACTTAATCCTAAAATTTAGAACATTGTTGCAATTGCAATTACATTAATTTTAAAATAAAGAGAGGTCTCTTAATGTTTATAATGTAAAATTAGACAAAACAAAAATGCAAAACCCAAACATTTAATAAGTAAATAAGCGTATGGTATGAAGTGATTTTTTTTTTCAAAAATTAAAATAGATTAAATTCCCTACAAAAGAGAAACAGAAACATTTTTTTCTATACATAGTAGTTTTTGAGATTGAAGTTCATACTTTTTAATAACTAACATTTTTTTTAATATATTAAAAGCAAGATGGAGGCCATATTAGCCATATCTGCCCACTCAATACTTCAGAAACTATATATATTTATATTTAGGTCACGTGACTAATTTTGTTAGAAGTTTAATGTACTGTATTTTTTCGCGGAATTCATTTTTCAACAAACTAACTTAGTATTTAAAGAAATATAAGAAAAACATTAAAGAATAGACTTACACCGAATGCTTACTAGACTTGCTATCCTATCGGAGTTTTAACGCACGTAATGTTATAAAACAAGTCCCTATTTTATTTTTTGAATGTCAGGGTTAATTGTTTAATTTGACTGGATTGCTCTTTTATTTGTAATTGTTCAAATTATGTTCCGTATTGAGCATAGTATTCAAATTAATGATTCATCACCTCGCAGCGGTGCATGTTTTTTAAGTACAACAGTCATCCTCTTTTTCACAAATTAAATTGTAATTGCAATTACTAATTTGTCATCAGTCCGTTTTTTAGTTATTGTTTCGACCCAATTAGTTTGCTCGCAACAGGTTCTCAGAATTCAGATACACATTTTATTAAAGTTCTATTTAACAGAGTGTTTAACATTGTCAATAAAATACAATTTATAATAACTATAAACTTTTTTGCAGGACTCTTTAAAGTTTATGGGATTGACTATTTTAAAATTAAGTATTAATTATGTCAACAGCAATATAATAAGAAAAAAAATCATAGGGAAATGTGTATA
>NW_027109908.1:2304285-2313275 GCF_000696795.3 Halyomorpha halys
AGGATTTGATTGTTTTTTTTTCTTTAAAAAGCATATTAATCCTTAAAAAATGTTTGCTTATCTGTGCTAGTGATTAAAAATTATAATTTCTCATGTATAATTTTTTTTTTTGAACCTTTAAGTCCTTCCTAATATGTGTTATATGCCCAAACCTGATTTTGTACATAATCTTTAATATTAAATCTTAGAAATATATACTTTGTTATGTGCATTATATTTTTGAAGAATTCTCATTCATTCTATTTTTTATGATTTTATTCTTAGCAAAAAGTTCGAATTTATTATTATCAGGTGTGTTCAGTTTTATTTTATTTGTTTGTTTTGTAACATAGTGTATTCCAATTAAAATAAACAGGCACTCTTTATGAATTTTCTTATTTACTGTTTTGTATTTATTTTCATGAAAGAATTGAAGGAATTTCTCTAACAATATTAAATGTTTTTAAATTGTCAAATTAATTAAAAATGTCGAAACTGTGATAAAAATAAAATAAATAACATGTTTTCAGGTCATTTTAGTCCGAGAGCCCGTTGCTAAACGTTCCTTATTGAACCAAAGTTTGATTACTTTGTGAAAACTATATAGTTACTACAAAATTTATTACTCTGCTAACCATTGTGAGCAGAAATAAAAAAATGACAAAAATACTATCATTTAATTTACGAATTTTGACTAGTAACATACATATAGTTTTTATTAAAGTAATCAAAAATTGGGATGAAGTATTTTTTCACCTGTTGGGCCCTTGGACTATTTGCTCCAAAATTAAAAATATAAGGACTTATTCTTATTTCTGATAATTTGAAGAAATTAAGTCGAAACGTTTTAGAAGGAGCCCTTCAATTATTTATATAAAAATGTACAAATTATTATTTCAACATCTAAAATATTGTAAAGACTATTAGAGTAGTACCATGTGCAACTAGATCTCTTTTCAATTGCCAGTAAATCTATTCTTTAATTTATATTTGATAAACACTGGTTTGATTGTTTGCCAATTTTTATAATGTTCTTAAAATATTAATACTAAAATAATAATTTATTTTATTCATCACCCACTTTGTTTAGTTTTTAGAAATGTTTTAGGTTTTTTGTAATTATTTAAGTTAATTTGATAATTAAAAAAAAAAAATCTTTTTTTTTAATTGAAATACAATAGTTTACGCTGAGAAAAACAAGTAATTTCAGAAGATTAATTGAATAGTTTATTTATAATTTTATTCTGAATTATAAGATTATAAGATGGGTCCTTGCTATCACTCATATAATTTTTATTCTTCTTGAATAAATACCTCTTTATTATATACTAGCGAATTTTGATAATATTTTATAGTTAATTAATTTTTTTTTCATGTTTCAGGAACGGCCAAAACGCGAGGGTAAAAGAAAAAAAGCCGGTCCTAAGAAAGGCGGAGGAGCGGCGAAGCCACCCCCGCGGCCGCCCGACCGAGGTGAGTCAATTATCATAAATTATCAATAAAATTATCATTAGCATTTTGAATTAATTTTATGTTCCTTTGATTGTTTAATGACAACATCACGGCTCATTCGTCAGCTTTATCAAGTCTGTGGGATTCATGGCTGCCCACATCTTGCTTATAAATCTTTCTTTTCTATTAATCATTTGAATTATTATGATTATCATTTTATCATCATGAATAAACGAATATATGAATCATAGCAAAATTTTTTTTTAATTCAATATGATTTACTCTTCTCATAAATATAGCCAAGATCTTAAAAATTAGAAAAAAAAATTACTTTTTTGTAATTATGCAGAAATTAGATTAAAGTAATTCTTTTTTTTTTGTGTTACCAAACTTCGGATGAAACATTCAATAAATTAATAAATACATTATTGTGTTAGTTTCTTTTATTTTGCCGTATTACTAGTAGGTTCCTGAGACCTCCCCACTTTTAAATTACTTAGTACGTTTGTTCTAAAGGTTATCAATTATAATAAATATTTTCTGAATATTTAAAATTGTTTTCCTCCTTGATCCCACTGTGAGAGTTCTATCTAAGACTTGATTAAAGGGACATCTATTTTTTGGAAATGATACCAGATTTTTTTGTATAGGTAAAATTATTGTTTGATCTTCTAACCAAGAAAAAAAAACGAAATTTTGAGTTAAAGATTGCAGTGTATTAATAAAATCATTTTTTTGTTAATTTCTTTTACTTTTACGTAGTAAAAGTTTTCGAAAAATAAAACAGGGACAATCACGGAACTTTGCTGATTATGCCCAATATACTGTGTTAAAGTCTTAAAACTTATCATCATTGTACTAAACATGGTAGGTATCGCACTCGACTTTAGCACATTCTGGTTATAGCTAAAACATACTAATTCATAAAACTTGCTAAGAATGCTTGTGTTGAGTGTTTACTAGTTTCGTTTGTTTCAGTGTGTTTATACACACTAGCAGATTTTTGTTAAAAATGAAATATAAAAGGTTAGCACTGAGGGGTCATTTATTTGAAATGCGTACTAACTTTTGGTATGATTATACAATCAGCACAGATTAGAAGAATGTTCAGGTGTTCGGACTAGTTTTCTGAGTACTTGGGCTTGATAAATTTCTTTTAGCTTGAAACAAAAAATAATTTTTAAATAATACAAAAAAATTACTTTTCTCCTGGAATGTTACTCTAAAAGATGGAGTGTTAATTGATCGTCGGAGCTTAGTTTTACGTTAGTTGACGTTAACAAATATAAGGAAGCTTCTACCACGCCCCCGGGGTTCATCATAAAGCCCGCCTTTTTGGCTTCACGTTTTCTGGTAGCTTACTCCATCCATTATGCTTTTGCGTCCAACTTAAGATGATTACTTCTTAGTAACCTTCTGCACACATTTTCACAATACCTGAAAGCTGATAAGATTCTGATGGATGTGTCTCCTTCTTTAAATTATTTTCTAATTTCAAAGTTGGAATAGATGAAGGTTGCTGAAATGTTTTCACTGTCGCATCCAGGTCTCATTCACCTATTTGAATTTCAAAATTCATCAGAATTAATTATGATAAATTTTCCTCATTCAACTTCTCCCGAATCAAAGAACGATGTACCGTTGCAGTAGAATGCCTTCTCCTATCGAACACTGTCTAATATCCTTCTGAAACTTGGGCTTGGAACAACTTAAAATTAAGTCCTACAGTTAAGTTGGCCCGTTAGTCAAAAACTACCCCGGTAATACTCGCTAACCCGTCCTTGCCTGCCCTATTAAAAGTTGTTCCCCTCCGGGAAGAGTTTTCAAATAAGTTTGATAATCAATTACCAGGGCTGGTGGGGAACTTTTGAATCCTTTAATGAGGAATAATTCAAACGCGGGAGGGAAGTTTGTTAGTTATAATGAATCCAACTCTGCCGGAGCCGTACGGCGGGAATTCGTTCCTGCGACATCTTCCCCCGGAATCATCATCTCAAACTTAGATGGATTTTACCCTCCACTTTTTGTCCGAGTTCCCTTTGATTATCTTTCTTTTGTTGTTTTATTTTATATACAATAGCAAGTCTCCGCGGTGGAAAACTTAGGTAGACCCTGTTTATTTTCAATTAAAATCATCCGTCTTTTACAAAATGTATGATCTAATTAGGCTGGTGAGCGAAAGAATTATTGGATGTTATATTTTTATTGAAAAAGAATTTTGTCCGAACCTGTCGGTATGTAGAAATTATAAAATTTTTTGAAATTATAGAAAATTTAATTAAATGTATTGTATCTAAATGTGACAAACCACAATTTTGAAAACAATTAGAATTCGTTTGTTTAACACCATAATTCCGACATGTTTATTTGCAATATTGTAGAGTGTGAACTATGTAGAACTTTAAACAAAAATTGTCGTTTTGTATTTTAATTTTAAAACAACATTCATTCTGAATATATTCATACATATAGGTAAATAAAAAAAAAATACTCGTATTCCCTTTTTCCTTGTTTGCCTGTATTTTTACATTTCTTTTTTATCTGTTGTTATTTTCGTTTTCTTTAACTGTCTCAAACCTTTTGTTATTCTTATTTAATTTTAATCTTACCCTATTTAAGTATTTATTTCTTTTTTCAGCCCTAACGAAGCCCTGCATTACGAATATTTTATTTTTTCTTTGACCGTATCCGGACCGTCTTCCTTTTATGTTTTATTTTAATTACATTTTCTTTTAAATACTTTAGAATATAAAATAATTTCCCATGATGATAATGCAAACCATTAGGTGGCGTTCGAGGTTTACAGTTAGAATGAGGAAAAAACAAATAAAAAAGAAAACCCCCCGGAAAATCCTTGGAAAAAAACAGCCCTATAAACCATTGGGTGAGCTACGACCTTGGTGGGGTGCGTGTTAGGGAAGAGTTTGTCCCCAGTTTGTCAATCCAGTGTCAACAGAGGTCTCTGACCTCCATTCCATCGATCTATACTCGATTTATTCTTCTCAGACAGTTTTCGCTTTGATTATCGATTATATCTCCCTGTTCACAAAATTCATATGATTCCACAAGATTATATTTACACATTATTTATTATTCACGAAAATAACCTAAAACGGTTATGATTGGTTTCTTCCTTCTACTTGGCTCACAATATTCTGTGTATTAGATAACAATTGTATATTATTCAGTAATATTCTGTTGCGTAGAAAAATTGTATCTTGAATAACGAGTATTGTTTCGTTGAAGAGCTCATTAAAAAAAATTCCAACATTATTTCGATTTTTTTAGGGATATAAAAATAAATTCTCACTTATTAAATAAATCAAATCCTTGTTTAGTCTCAACATGATGTTGATGAATACTCATTGTTATAGACCTAACAATAAAATTATTATAGCAATTTGAAAGGCAAAATTGAAATAAAAAGTCAATCGATTGATATATAAAATTCCGTGTTTAAATTGTCCAGCCATCTATATAGGTGAAACAAAGCAATTGTTGGAGGACAGAATATATCAACACAGAAATGATACAAGAAATAAGGAAAAGGATCCCAATAAAACAGCATTAGTGCATGCAGTTAAAAACCAACGCAATTTTGATTTTTTATAACACCATAATTTTACATAAAGAAATAATATGTTCAAAAGAAAAATACTTGAGTCAATTTATTTATTAGAGAACATCAATTATACAGTTAATTTTAAAACAGATTCAAGGAATTTAAACTAACATTATGCAGAGATTTTAAGTAAAATAAATTTATGAAAAATATGTGTAAAATTTTTGTTACTATTTACAATTAATTTTAATATGAATTTTAATAATTGGAATAAATACAAATTAAGACCAAAATGCGATTTTAATTAAATTAACGTGACGATCCGTTCCTTATCCATCCCCGATCCAGCCTTCCACGCTTATTCCAATCACAGCACAATTATATTTACAGGATGTAGGTCAATTCTGGGTTATGTAGCCTACTAAATTTTTGGTTGGCTCAGGGTTCTTTATAAATATTCCATAGAACACTTTATTTACACAAAATCCCGCAGATTTTAATTTTATATATTTTTTTTTAAATCAAAAAGTGGCCACGTTTCGTATTAAACGTGAGTGAGAACTGACTCTCTCTCTTCTTTATAATTTTTTAGCGGAATTATCACCTTATATTTAATTTAAATCTGTTAACCTCGTAAATTCCCAATAGTATCGTGTCTTTTTTAGTATGCCCTACCGCAAGTATTTCACTACCTAACAGCAAGTCTTTTTTAGTACGAATTATGTTTCAAATGTTTTCCAGCTCTAGTTAAACAAAACTGTGAAAAGGGACCATTATGAACCTGAACAAAAATTCAGGTAAACCTCGCATAATTATTATAACTATTAAATTTGTTTTTTAACAATTAATCATGTTTAGGCTCATACAAAATATATTAAAAATATATATAATAATAATTAATATAATATATCTAAGAAATAATAATAATAAATGCGTAATCGAAGAATGAAAGCAACAAAATAATAAATCATTAATGTTTATAAAATAAAAACCTGACTTATATAATGAATAAATAATTTTAAAGTAAGTAAATAACTTATAATCAAATTGAAAATAAATAAATACAGAATTCATAGCAGGTTATCTCTATATCTTATAATCAATATCTTATCTCAATATCTTTATTTTTTTTTTTAATTATTTATTTAATGTAATTTACAATTGTACAAAATAATACAATAGGTAAATATGTTGTATGTTTCATATACACTTGAAAATCTTGGGAAGTAACCACCCATTGGTGGTACTTCAAACATTAATTTAAATTAGAAGGCCATCTTCTTTTCAGACGCCTCGGAGGATTATCAGGGATTGTTAAGGATGAGAGATTAAGAATTAATTTCAATATCTTATAATCATTTAGTCTTCGAAATAAATTTGGAATGTCTACGTTGTAAGCTACAGTAAAACTGCTGGTAATTGGGAATTGAATTTTTATAAGGTTTTTTTTTATGAATTCATCTATCGATTCCAATTATAGTTTATGATGCGATTGACTATTTTTTTATGAACCAAGGGCCATCTGCTGGGATTCTTTGGACCTAATTTTGAAATTATTGTTTTTTTGGTTTAATGTCGATAAGGTGAAGATCAGTTCATCTGGACCCTCACTTTATTCGGAATCACATTATCGATATTATATATATATATATATATATATGTATATATTACTGCTTCACTGCCAGAGGCTGAATGGCCAGGACTTCATAAACTTTTGGGGTTAAAACATAACTGTTATTCAATTATTCAGTGCGGCTAAAAGTAATCATTTAAATAATAATTTATTTAATTAATAATTCGTTTCCTTGCTGGTAGTTACTACCTGGTGGTAATTATTCCGTTTATGGCGCCTATAAGACACGAGGAGTATTATTGCAGCGAGCAGTAATAGGACAACTACAAAGACTCTAAAAGTTGAGAGTTAACCTCGGTTATATATCCTATAATAGGCAACTGTCGTTTCTCTCCAGTTCGGAAAACTGCCGGGTATAAAACTATCAAACTTTTTATCTCCGAAACTTGGGCGAGTCCTTGAAGGGAAAAGTTTTCCTACCAACTTTCCCGGCTACTGTTGGATTTTCTTCCCCCTCCTCTACCCCTCTTCCATCCCCTCTGCTTCTCCCTATCTCCTGATTCTATCAACGGGTTTAAGAGTCTTTTCAGGATTTATTAAAACATTTATTAGAGGCTTCGGGGACAAAAACTTCATTAAAGTGCTCCTTAACTTTATTAAGATTTATTTCTGGAAACGTCCGTCAAAAGTTTCCATCGATTCTCATAAGAAGGAATCGCTTATCAGATGACGAGAAAAGTTCAACCGCGATGGATTTTCTGTTTTCTTTGAGTGTAGAATAGTAAAATGGTTTATTATATTAGTATTATTATTATTCTTTTCTTCTGAATGAAATAAAATCAGTACCTCAGTAACCCTCTAAAAAGGTTATTGCTGATATTTCTCTCTATTACATAAGAAAGTTTTTAGTGAGCACTGTGTCGTAAAAAAATGAGGTTAACTAATGAAAACAATTATAGCGAGTAGGTTGGTCGATGTACGACATCAATGCAATCTCACAAGAGATCATAACACAAAAAAAAGCAATACTTCCCCGCCGGACCCGCCCCCCTAAGACCCCCAGGGATTGACGGTTCTATATCACTTTTGAAATATTAGCTTAAAATGGGAAGAGGAAACTTTGATAAAGGTTGTCAGTATCAAATCATCCAAACTTTAACCGGAATTGCTGTGTCATTTTTATAATTTAGCATTAGAAATATCGTTTGCTGGCTTCAAGATTACAGTTGGATAATTTATTTTCCATACAGTGCATTGTATACAAAAGGAACAAACATCTTGTAAAGTTATGTGTTTTTTTTTTACTTTCTGGTTCAATCATAAAATACTACGTTACTACAAATTACTAAACATTAATTGCAATTAAACTTTCTTATTACAAGAATAAAGCAGATTTTTATTTTATATTAACAATATATATTTTTTTAAAAAACTATTTAGAGTCCAAATTTTGACTCACTCATCTCTTTTATTGATTAATTTGATTGATTAATCCTAAAATCCTTAAATATTATGATGTACTTTAAATTATCATAAAACCGTTTCTATGTTCTAGGAAATTGTTTTTGCACACTGGATGGGGAAAGTTGATTATAATTATTATTGAACTTTTATTTGTCAGGCGTTCATAATTATTACAGTTGCTATTTTATTTCATTCCATTTATAGAGATAGATATATTAAAATCTTAAATCATAAAAGAGATATAATTTGGTACCTAATTAATTCTATATGCTAATGGCCCTTTAGCTGGTACAGTCGCTCGGTATATAGGCAGTGGTTCGAATTCTATCCCCGCTTGAGTAATCTCGAAATTTATTAGATGGGGTGGCTCTCCCCCCCTACCTCTAATAAATCCTACAATTCCCCCATTGACCATAAAATGTAAGCAACCTGTAGATAACCAGCCTCGCTTAATGTCTTAGCTTGGATATTACCTTTCTCTGAAAAATATAGGTTTATATTATAAAAAAAAATAGGTCGTATGCTATTGTACTGTTATTATAAATATTATTGATGTACTGTACGTTATAATTATGCTTTAGTGCTGTTCTTATAATTACTAGTTAAATAATAACATCTTATTTGACGGTGAATAAGTTCAGATTTATTCTTCCGAATACTTGTAGGTGAATGTTACCCTCTCACCGAGAATTAAAATTTAACGGATATCTACAACAAAGACTACACAATTTAATTCCTACCGAAAAGATTGATTATTTTTTATGACTAACAATTTTTCATATACTCTAATCAACGTACAATTAAATGGTGTTTAATATTATGGCCTTCTCCTCCTTGAAATAATTTGACAGGACTGAAATGGCGAACTTTCAAAATAGGCTCCTCTGTAGTATTATTACTTATATTGTTATGTTAGTGTGTAATAAATCATCTCCCATTGTTCTTAGTAATTTATATATA
>NW_027109908.1:2313537-2316794 GCF_000696795.3 Halyomorpha halys
TTAAATAAATATAAATATTAAAATATTAATTATAAATAATCATAATTAGTATTGGTAGGAATTATTATATTAGGAGTAGTATAGACGTATAATATACGATTGGGAAGCCGAACTTTATAGAAAAATTTGAATTTAAGATATAAAATCTAAGAAGGTATTAGTCTTGAAAATCCCTTACTTTTTTTTATGTTTTCATGTTTGTTATGACAATAATAGGTTTTTGCTTCCATCACACTATTTATTAAATTAATTTCTATTCAAACTGAAATGGTAAGTAAAAGTTGTGATGCTACGCACTATTTATTTGTTTTCGCATTACCTCATACCATCTTATGACCAAGTTCAAATTTTTCGTGAACTAACTTTTACTTTCACTTACCTATATATAGAGCATATAGTAAGGAGAAAATCAGCATGTCACCATACCCTTCATTGAAATAGTTTAAAAGGGCTTAAATGTGAATTTTCAAAAATATTTCCTCCTAATTTTGTTTATTTTAAATAATTAACTATTTAGCATTGTTTTCAGTAATTAATTTTTTTTGTTGGAAAATTGGAAAAATCGTGACAGTATCTTAGAGTCTAAAAACCGGAGACAGTCGAGTGCGTCCGATCTCTTCCGATCACAATCATTAGCTCACGGTTTTGATTTATTTTGGGCAGGAACAAATTTATATTCGTTACTCGCCCCCTCTAGAAACTACAAACTACGAATTTTTATAGCAACAGAAAAATAAAAAATTATTATTTAAAATTGTCGCCTTCAATGCTAACTGAAAGTTGTGATTGGCACACCGTACCTGTTTTTGTTTTTAGTAAGTTTTTTTTTTTTTTTAATTTGTACCCCACATTACATTTAACAAAAGAAAAAAGTAAATGGGCAGAATTCATGAAAGGTTAAAGTAGTTATAAAAGTTTTAATTGAATTATCACAACTTGTTTGTGTTATCATGTCTTTGCCTGTCGTCTCGAAGTCATAAATAAATTATCTCTATTTACCATTTATAGCATTTTTCATTGCTCATATTTTTTAGAAATTTATTATCTTAGTTCTCGTTGCAGTAGCTACTTCCTCCAGTCTCAATTTAGTTGAGACAAAGACGTCATCAATATTTTAGAGAGATTTATACCGTAGCTTGCAAACAACTCCAACTGTCAGTTGGCAAGATGTCAAACTCGCCGAGTTCTCAATAGTGCCTCACCCTTATTTAGTGGTGTTGTTTAATTTTTAGACGCTTAATATAACCTATTATCTTATTAGTCGTATTTGTAAGCATTGACATGAATTCTGCAGCTTCAAACTTTTGAGTTAATAACTATGTTTTTTTATACTTCTGTTTGAGGAAGAACTGTTTAAAAAAAAAAATTTCAATTAATTCACACATTTATAAACTCTCAGCTTGTAGAAAAAAAAGTTGTTATTTTTTATTTTTACTCATCAATATGAACTCCCTTGAGAAATTGGGATTCGTAGATCGTCGTACAATGCGGGAAGTCCGGTTTAGCGATATTGTGCAATACGTCCGTGAACTTGGAAGTTATACTATTCAGAAAATAATTTCGGACCTTCGGCCAAAGAGTTTACTCATCTAATGAAGGTATTTGTTAATAACTTTGAAAACAATCTGGAAACTAAAAGCGTGAGCTGGTGACTGGGATTACAGAATGTCTTTTTTCCTCTTCCATTCCGTTCTTCACGATTAGAAAGGTGCATAGGGGGAATGCTCAATTCTTTAGTTACATAACAATTATCAGGTTTATTAGTATTTAGTGTAATCTTGGTTACGATAGGTGGGAAAAATTCCATTAGGAAGTTAACAATCCAAGTTTCCATCTCATGGAATTTTTTTAATGAAAAAATTTAAAAATATAGTGAATTAAATAAAATATAATGAATCATTTAATTATAGTACAGTAATTTGAATAAAAAGTTTAATAGTGAATTTTAAGCATTTTTAGGACATATTTATATATTAAAATGTGTTTGATTTTAATAGGTCACAATAGTTTTTTTTTATTTACAAAATTAACAAATACTATAAATTATTAGTAATAACGTTACAACAACCGCTCTCATATTGAACAATGTCCAGGCTTATAAAAACATAATGTATAGGCAATTATTTAAAACAATGGAGAAAGTAAGAGATCGGATCTGAAAGATCAGATTATCTTAGATAACTATTGTAACTAAAATTTCGCTTAAAGGGACAAAAATTATTGATTAATCTGGTATGTTATTACTAAGATATTTTATTGAATTTATTAGTGAATAAAACTGTATGTAGTTAATATATGTCAATACAGTATTCCTTCAGTAAGACCATTAGCTAACTTTTTCAGTAACCCAGTAAAATAAAATTAAATCATTGAAACATTTAAAAAATAAATACGTAATTTTTTTCAAAATTATAGATCAAATAAGCATTAAAATAAATTACTATGATCGAGAAAAGATCTACTGAGTAAGAATGTTATTATTTGTTATACACACTTTAAGTTCTTAATAATGCTTATAATATGACAATTATACTGAAGAGATAATTATACTATATTTGGAATTTTAACAAATACTTATATAAATTAACTAGGATATCACGAGGGCACAATAATAGTTATAGATCTGTAACTGAATAAAAATTCTTATTATTAAATTACAATTCGTCCCAATTCCAGATGATATTTTAATTAATTTTTTAAAAAACCTATCACAAAAAATTTTTATAATACATGAATTAATTTTTTTTAATTTACAATCCAATGCTGCCATCCCCTATCAATACAAGTTTGCAAAAATATTGATTCATACAAGGAAATATAAACATAACTTCGATACGTTGTAAATTAAATACAGTAGAAAAATTAATTGATTTTTTCAAATTATTTGTTATTTACTAATTAATTTAAATTAAAACATTAAATCTAAATTTGCAGTGGGAGAAATTAATATCTTCATTAAATAGAACCGCTAGTCAAATTTAGCGAAATTAGTTTTATCTGCATCTGGATTAGAAATATAAAAAATTATTACTAATCGTATATCCTCCTTAACTACCTTTAAATTAATACAGCTACCATAATATATAAAAGAACAGAAAATCTTTTTTTTACACGAGTTAGAATGTACTCAAGATAATTGAGTAGCTGCTATTTTAATAAAGGAGATTCATTCTCTATTGATAAATATAAATTAACTTAATTTTTTGAATTATTTATTTATTAATCAATTTTATTTACTGTTAATTGTTTATTGAACA
>NW_027109908.1:2316844-2345673 GCF_000696795.3 Halyomorpha halys
AATAAATATATTATTTATTGATTAATTTTTTAATATTAAAAATTAGATTTTTGGACCACATTGCTCTTTCTATTATTCAGTTATAGTCGTTTTGGAAACAACAATAAATTATTTTGGTAATGTTTATTGCCATCATAAAACCGTCTGGATATGGCTAAACGCCCTGCTTACAATTTTTATGACCACTTTTTATCAATAGGGACTCCATTGCCAGCTGGGTCGTATTTTTTGTACCGCTTCTCTGGCTTCCGTTCTATTAATTCTCCCTAATTTTTTATGCCTTTTTTTTTTAGTGTCTAGCTTTTTTCATGTTCCTTTTGATCCGATTTGCGTTGCTGGGAAAAGGACTAATTAAAAAGCAGTTTCGCTGAAAGATATCCCTGTTGACAAGTGTTGATAAGGAAGTCTGATAATTTTGTACCGGTTTTGTTGGAACAGTACGAGTTTAGGTTCGAAACCGATTCTGTATCAATTAAGTGCAAATTATTATTGACATGCTTTTTCTTTGTTTTTCGTAACTACCATCCTTCATTATCTTAAAATATGTAATATTATTATTCAATAAATTATGTTCGGTTTCTCAGAGTTAGGTAAAAAATGTATTCAGAACAACACAGTATTTGCGACTTCCATGTAAATAAACTCAAAAAAATTTTTTTTTTTTAAGTGAGAGAGGTTTTTAATTTTATTACATTTTTGGCTCCAAGTATTTAGTTACATTTTGGAATTGTAACTATACCTATCATTATGAAATTCAACGTGCACTAACTAATTAAGCACTTGATTAATTGGTAGATACTAGGAAATTAGAATGAATAAAAATCTTCCGCTGTCGATAACATGTGCATCACCTTTATAGTTAGTTAATGGAGAACCTTATATATTATATATCAACAGATAGTTCCTTCTAGTATTCATGTGTGGGAGTGTTACCAGGTAATTCGATAGTTGAATATATGATACACTGTGTATATGGCTATCTTGTTATAAAAAATAAAAAATAATATAATATATATAAATGATGGACCTATTTTCCAAAATATGAAGGAGATGATCTAGGGCGAGATCATTAAAATACCATAATATTTTTATGGTTATTAAGATAGTTAACTATTTTTTGTTCCTTTAGACCACACCCTTGGTACTAACAAAATTTACAAGTACTGTATGTTGCTTATAAACGAATTAGATAATTATTACCGTTATTTAAATATAGATTTTTTATCTGAAAATGTATTCCAACTGTAAAAAGTGTAAAAATAGTACACCAAACAGCCAAGAAATTCGGAATATTTTTTTTGTTTTCCGAAAGTTCACCTTTTTGTCAAATAAGGTTTGATTAAATATTTTTTTATAAAGTCTAAAGATTTTATCGGAAAGTATCTTTTTTTTTTTAATTACTCTACCATTACTCTAACGATAATTATCATTTTAATACATATATTGCATGTTTTTAATTTAAAAGAATAATAAAATTTATATACTTGAAAAAATTTGATACGTTAAATATTTTCAACTTTATACGTAAAATGTTTTTATCTCAAATATTTTAGTTTTAAGTACTTAAAAAAATGTAAAGTTATTGATAAAATGAATTGAATTTTAGATAATGTCCCTTATGTTAATATTTAGTATGGAGTATAGGAATTCCGCCTCCTCTCAAAAAAAGAAATCAATATTTTTTGGTTGATAATTAATTTTTATGGTTTATTAAAAATGTATTTGTATACTATTCCGTGTTTATTCATTTTGCGTTATTAGAATAACATGTTATCAAGTTTTTTATATTTTATAAAGTTATCAACATTTTACTCCACTTAATTATTTATACTTCCATAATGATAAGCTATGAGCTAAGCAAGTACAGTAAGAGAGCGAAGACGAAACGAACCACAAACGGAACGAGAGAAAGCGGACGAGGAAGTTGCTAAGGATAATCGCTAAATGACACTTAATAAGAGGCAGTGGTGGGGGGAGTTGCCATGGTGACGCGGCGGCCATCTTGCCGCTATTCAAGGCCGCGCCCTACGCCGATCCTGCTGCCCATTTCTTCTCGGGGCCTTGTTGCTCGTGCCGTCCTTGTTTTTGTCCAGTTTGTTTTGGGGTGGGATTGACGAACTTTCTCCGATGAGGGCGCCGAGAGGAATATTTAATGGACGGAACGGTTTGTCGGTAATCGGGAAGCAGTTAACATGCACCACGGTGTCTATTAAACTTACCTGGTAATAAGGTATGTAGTGTTTCTTGTTGGTGTTTTGTGTTGTATGAAAGTTCCTAATTATTCTCATAGTTTCCAATTTACTCTCCTGATAATTAAATCGACTATATTACTTAAATGTCTGTCATTTAAACTCCTATTATCTGAATTATTACATTTGAAAATTAAATTATTTAAAATAAAATATTATTTATATCAAAATACCCTTAAAGCTTCATATATCCTTCTATATTGATTCATTAACGTCCATACAGTGCAGTTAGGGGGCTGGTATTGACAAGATATAATGATAGCAGGAATGTATTAATTACAAAGGTAAGAATTTATGATTCGATGAAGGCAATTAATCGACAGTTAGACTAGTGGTCTTTTACAGTCGGAATTGGGTTTGAAAATGGACAAAAATTAGTCCTAAACGTCATCCACTGAATAAATAAAGGATATACGAAGTAATGATTTTCCCAGAAGGTAGTAGATTTATAGAAGAATATATGAACCTTATAAAAAATATTTAAATAAAATAACTTGTATCAAGAAGGTAAATAAAATCTACTCCGTTAAGAACTTTGCTTGAATAAGTAAATATAGCAATGCATAATAAATCAAAATTTTATTTTCAAACATCTATAGGTCGGAAATAATTTAGTTAATTCTTTGATGTGGAGGAAAAACTACTGATAATTGTAGGGGCCGGTACCGAGTGCTTAAAGCAGTTTCTATTACTCGTCCCCCCCCCAACACATTTTTTATGAAGGGAACGAGGCTTTCTCCCCTTCCCCAATATTTCAGGCACTTGCTTGAACTTACTCCATTAAAAAGTTGAATAACATTGTACAGTTGCTGAGACTTAATTAATAACGGGAAATACTCCTACAAATGAATTAAAAGCTAAATTGTATTGTGTTCCACGTCTTTCTTCCTGTATATTGCGAAACAATTCTCATCGTATGGTATTGGGGTCATGATTAAAACTAACGAAACAACGGGAATGTTTTGTGTAATTGACTTTATTGTCTCGGCGGGCTCAAAAATGGATTTACTAATTGACTATAAAACGATATAATTGTATTTACAAAATTCGCCATGGGAAGGGAGATAGGTCGTTATAGCCCGCATTTAGCTTTCATAGTAACCACACAATTGTCAATTGTTTTTTAGAAAGAAAAATTTGGTATACATTGTCTAGAACATCAACTCTAAAGCAGTTCAACAGATTGGAACTGGTTTTTTAGCCCTACAAGTTTAAGTTGTCTTCTCATTTTACACGGATATATGTTTATTCTATTTAGCATAACGACCTAAACGCTCTTTTCGTCTTTTTCGTTAACAAAATAAGATTTAACTTTTTTATAATTTGCAATTAATTCGGTCATTTTGTCATAAAAGCTTAAAGCAGGATGACTTCCCTTCCAGAAAACAGGTTAAAAGGCCTAATTAACCTGATTAACAATAATTTGATTCTCTTCTACAAACCCTCTTATGACATTTTGAATAATTTTAGTACCAATTTTTCCATAAATATTGGTTAGAAAACATACTTATTTTTTAAATCGTTTTTAAAAATTTATTTTTGTTCAAATAAACTTTTTTTCGTATTTTAAATTGTTGTGTCGGAATTGTAAAATTTGTGATATATTTTCCGAAATAACATATTTACATGATATTGGTTACTGTGAAACTGGTATTTATTATTTTATGAACTGAAATGCAATCAATGAAAATCATTGAAGAATAAAACCGAATCTATGGGCCATTGCATTAAAACAAATGGAAATTATTATTCTGTTGTTTTTTTCAGAAAAAAATTCAATTTGCAATTTTGTCATTATGTTTCTGGAGGAGAGATAGGTTCCCTTCCATCTAATAAAGTATGTTACATTACCCTTTCCTCCCCCTCCTTAATAAGCCTTAAGTGCTATCCTCTATGCTAATTATATATAGTCTTAGGTTGGTTAGTCAAGTGCCTAACAAAAAAAATTTCAATCAGTCTGCAAAATGATGTTTAAATCACGTCCAAGAACTTTGTTTAAAGTTCTTGTTTAAAGTTTTAGAATGAAATTTGGAGACCTCGAAACGATTACTATAAAAGAAAACCTAATAAAAAAACTAAGGGCAAATAATAAAAAAAGAACATTTTATTTAACCAACAATGCAATAATTTGGTCCAAGTAATAAATATTTGTTAAAATATTAAATATATTTGAATGAATGTGTTTATGATTTTACTTCACTTTAAGTTATGTTTTGTTTAATTTTTTTTGTTTCTATTTATTATTTTATTTAAGTTATATACATCTGTAAATATGGTGTAAATTTGCTGTATTACCCCTGTTGATTTTCTAACATAACCTCCAATAACCGAAATACCATCCTATTTTATAGATTTCACCTGCGCCTATATTTCTTCACCTACTTACTGAATTTAAATTTTAGTTGAATAATATTAACTCATAGAAGTCAATATTAATATATTTTTTTAAATTACCTCTAATATTCCTTAAATGTATTCCAGGGGTCATTATGTTACTGAATAAAAATAATTTTCTTTTTATATGAAACAAATGAAATTTTTATTACAGTTTAATTACAAATTTAAATAGATCTACTTTTTACGAAAATAATTATATTTAACAAATGAAGCAATAATGTTTGTAAAATTAAACGGTCACTGTTTAGTACAGAAAAAAAAGGAGCAAAAGTCAAGTCCGAAGATGAAGAGGTTGTAGACGTATTAGAAAATTAGGGTTCTATTGGTTGAAGAGTCTACGTATTTATAAATAAATAAAATAAATTTTTCTTTCCTGATTTTCTCTAAATGGTAAATGGGCAAAGCAAGTAAATTGATATTTTGTTTTATTGGACTTTGTTTCTATGCTAATGCAATATAATTATGTACAATATATTATTCAAATCTATTGTTAAATAATTCAGAAATAAAATATATTTTAAAGAAACATGGTAAGAGACATTACTTTTTTTTTTTTAATCATATTATTGATTTCAAAGTAGTTTTGTTATGATTTCTTCATCCTTAAAGTAATCAACTTTTTCCGGGATTCCACTATATTTGAAAAAAATAATATTTGATTTTTTCAACCTAAAAATATAAATAGCTTATTTTTTTAAAAAATAATTTATAATACAAGCAAGTTTTTTATATCTCTAAAAAAGTGAATAATGTTATTCCCTTAAAATTTTATGTTATTAATATATTATTCCATTCTTTATTTGGTAGATCAAAGTTTTATACACGATACAAACAGTTTGACCTCCTCGCAAGAGTTGCGTTAACGAACTCTAAATTGATGGCCTAATTTGCACGCTATCTCTTTGCTTCAGTGCAATTTTATAAGATCCTGGTTCGTATGAGATTATTCCTTTATTCTGGATATATTTATTTAGTATACCTTAAATAATTATATTTTAATATATTTAATATCATCAATTTAGGAATAGAATTATATTTTTTTTCATGGGGGTTCTGGAATACTTATTCTTAACTTGAGTTGGATTTTCATCGCTAAAAAAGTAATTATTTTATTCAATTTTTCCCTTCAATTAGTAAAATATGAAGCTAAATATATTTTGTTTTAAAATGTTTTTACTTCATATATATTAGTATTTATAATAATTATTACATTCCATTGTGATATCCCCTTAAAAATTCATTTTTCTTTGCTATTAGATATCGCTTATAACTATGTTTTACATTTCGAGAAAAAATAATCTTATAGTAAAAAACTCACAGTTTTGAAATATAATAAAATACAGACTGATGATTTTTATAGCAATGTTTATTTATATCTAAAGTAGTTTTTGTTTAATTTCATATCCAGTTAAGGATTTATGAGTCAGTTTGGATATGTATTCATAATAAGGTGTCTGGATTTAATTATGAATGCATTTTAATTATTATTTTTTTATTCATTGAAATTATTCTTATTTTATATGCATTTTAGTTATTCTTGTTTTATATATGTATACAATTCTTAAGCGTTTGTTTTTGAATACTTGGAGTTTTTATCAATTTAATCACTAAAGTTCCGTATGAGACCGGCATTTGTGTTAGTACTAATTTACAGAGTATCAATTTATTTTTGAAGATTTTTTATTATTTATTGATTAATGGAAACTATTTGTGCGTTATTTCCCTTGCGTTTTCTAATATTAAATTAATATGCTGGTTAAATAACAGTTTATTGTCGAACGGGACTACTAACTAGGAGAGTGCAAGGTCTAGGAGTCACGAATTTAGTTCAAATTTGGAGGATGGTAGATTTAGTTTCCCTGTTGATGAAGATATAGGTTATAGGGGCTACTACTCAATAATTGTTTAGATATTTGCAATTGAAGATGCAATTTACTCGTGAAATTCAGTTCTGTAGCAAACGATTACACGTAATGGATTTAGCAACAAAGAATCGGTTCCTCGTCATTAAGAGCCGGGTTCGAGTCCATGGAAGATAAAAATCTTTTTATTATTTTATGTCTGTTTTTACATATAAAGATTCATAATGGAGTTTAAATCATTTGGAAATTAAATATCTTTAATGGCTAGAAACCTTATATGAGTTTAATTTGTCATTATCATTCGTATAAGTACAGGATAATATTTATTACAAAACAATAAAAGCATTCTGCAAGAACAGTATAAAAGCCCTTTAACTACCTGTTAACAATAAATTGTGAAAGGAAACAATAAATAAAACATTTATCAGATTAACAGAATCAGTATAAAAATATGAATAGCTTCTTCCCCGTCATTGTCCGTACAATGGTGAAACTTGTCATAAAAGGAAATGATACATAATTTCGATTATTATGATTTAAATAAAACTGAATTTAACGAGTGAATTGCATTTTAAATTGCAAATATCTAAAATATTATTAAGTAGACCTTGCACTCTCCTTGTATTTTACGGATTTGATCAATGGGATAGGAGAATGCTTTAGAACTATGATCAAGAGAAAAGTATAGTCCATGATTTTGTAAAACTTATGGCTTCTGTTTTTTCTGTCTTTGGATGCAACCACCATTATGTTTTTCAAAAGCTTCTTTTAGTAAGCTAAATCAAGTTAGCTAAAGCTTACTATGTTATCTACTTGAATTGAATTTTTTACCTGTGTATTAGATTATTTATGGAATTGTTACGTGACATTGCAGTTGAGTCAGATATTTGCAGTTTTGGTATCATGTTGATCAAAGACCCATTGCATAACCACTAGTAGAGATTGTTGTAAATTGTCGACTAGGCTATATCGTATAGAACTAGTGATGCAACCTCTCGTGTTGGCCTTCACATGGTTTTCGCACTCATTGAACTCGCTCATAACAAGGTTTTCTTGGACTTACCGTAAAATATCTCATGTTAACAATTCTTACGCAATGATAACATTATAACATTGAAATAAAATTTCCTAATTAAAATCTCTTTTTATTAATAATTTTCACGATCTTTATTCCTCCTTTCGTACTTTATTGATGTGAAGGAGGCAATGAATAGTTTTGAATATATTTGAAATGTATGAGACTAAGTATGTCAGTACGGGACGTATATTCAACGTAATTACCATACTTATTTGAAATTTAAATAGCTCAAGTATAAATCTTCATATTATCTTGCATATTTCTGAACAAAAATATATGCTCTAGTAGTGAAAGAATTATGAAATTATTAGTAATTACATTTTATAACTATGTAAGATAAAGGTGAATATTTTTTTTTCTCGTTGCCAATTCAATTGTTTTATAGTCTCACTGGATTTTGAAAAATTAATTTTGAATTTTTTATGTTTTTATATTTATTCTTTTTTGTACATTACATTATTAATATTAAAGATAGTTGGCCGTATGAAGTAGCTTGTTGGAGGATAGTCCGAGTGGCGGTCAATAACTGTATCAAAATAGTAAATGAGAACTATTTATTTTAAACCAATACAAACATTTTAGAGTTAACAAAACATTAAAAAAAATTTTTTATATATTGACATTTACAACTGTACATAAAATACAAGAAGTAAATTTGAAGTAGGGTCATAATGGTATGATACAGCATGTAGAGAAACTACCCAGTGGTAGCACTCTAAAAACATTTTTACAATATAAGGTCACGAGGCCATCTTCTTTTCAGGCGCCTCGAGGGATTGCCAGGAATGGAAGAGGAAGGTTAGAAACTAGCTAGTGGGTTTGGGTGGTTAGGGAGTTTATAATGGAAGGAATGATATCGGGTTCGGGCTAGATCGGTTACATAAGGAACATTTAGGTCTTTAGTCTTTATGGATGGTACAATAAGTAGCATTGAGGATTTTACGATGGATTTTGGATTGCAAGGATTGGATACGAAAGGAATTCGAAGGTTTAGTGGAGCCCCAAAGCTTAACTCCGTATGTCCAGATGGGCCTTATTATTGTCATGTAGATCAGTCTCTAAAAATATTTAAAACAATTGTTAAGTTTATAAAGTATATAGAAAAAAATATATATATTAATAATAACAATTTAAGGATATATACTTGTAGGAAGACTAGAAAAAAGTTTGTAATAAATATAACCAGGTGTGGTATAATTTCTCAATATAAATCTAGACACACATACTGTTGGAGAATACTCATTAAAACTAGTTTTATGAAAAACTAAAAATATGGAAAAGATGTAAATGTATAAGGTACAACAGATAAGGGAAGTAGATATGGTATAGCTGAGGTATAGTAATATGTAAAAGGGGGATATTAAGAAATTGGATAAAAATGCACAATAATCATAATAAGGTGTAGATAGTTGACCGTTGATTACTAATTGGAGAAGATGGTCGGGAGGTGCGGTCAGCAAAGAAAAACATAAATAAACAAAAAAATATTCATAATTCATAAAAAATATTCACCTGAGTTTCAGGGCTATAGAACAGAACAGATAACAGACATTATTTAGAGAAACATAAAATTGAAAAGAAATATACAAACAAATTTGAAATTATGCAAAATATTGAATTGAATAATAAAAAATAATTGATTGTTAATCATGGAATTAGACAGTAGCAGATTGATAACAGTGAAAGATGAAATATAATATTACTAATACATGATATATTATTACTTAATGAATTAGTGTCACACATGGTTATATTTATTAGCAACTTTTTTCCAGTCTATATACATGTATATTTCCTTATTTCGATATTATTAATATTTGTTTTTTCTATATACTTTATAAACTCAACAATTGTTTTGAAATGTCTTTCATTTTTAATGTTCTGTGAATTCTAAAATGTTTGTATCTTGTTTTTTCATTTAGTCTTGATGAAGCCTTGCACAGTGGGACGAAACGTTGGTTTACAATAAATAGTTCTCTTTTACTATTTTAATATCTTATTGACCGCTCCTTGGACTATCCTACAATTACATTCTTAAACTTCTAAAGGATCGAATTGGAGTTAAAACAGCAAGCAGTGATATGATGGTATATGAGAGATGTGAAATGGTAAGGTGGTTAACCAATGCTTTCTAGTGAGGGCCAGCTGTTGTCTAACCCGGTTTTATGGGGCCGGTGTTTTATGGGGCGATAAAACTCGACCCCTTGTACTTCTCGCACGCCCATTCTCCGGGCGATTCTTAATTTTCTTGATCTTCCTTCGTGTTCAGGCTGTTCTTTGTTTCTTTCGACTTATTTGCTTAGCGAATCAAGTTGACCAGGATAAGTTTTATTTCTAAAAAGGAATATGAATTAATGACTTTATTATCTTGAAGGTAGTTTTTTTTTTTTATAAACCACTTGGTCTCAAGATTTTAATAAGTTTGTACAGTGATCAAAAATGTATTCTTTATTGAATAAATGTCATTCCGATTAATTATCATATCTTGGCCTAGTAATATTATTAAATATTACACATATATTTTATGATTAAAAATAATTCTCATACATTGTTCAGTTTGATTCCTATTGTATTCACTTTTATTTTAAAATTGAGATAATTTAGTATGATCCATTTTTAATATTTGGCAAGTATCGAATTGACTCTAAATTAGGAATAGTTCATGGAGTGTCATGTGTCATCTTTGGCTAGTTGTATAGCTTACTTTACTAACCATTTCTATTTACTTTTTTTTTTACTAAAAAAAATTAAATTATTTTCTTTAGTATCCATTAACTCTTTTTTCAATTTAATAAACATTTTATATTTGTAAAGATAAAGTTAAAAATAATTATAATTTTATTTCTAAATAAACTTCACTGTTTATTCGTTACTGTTAACGAAGCTCTTAATGTTTCATATAATTTGAAATTTTAAGTTAATTCAGGCAGAGATTTTACCAAATGGTATTTTTGGAACAGTTCTCAACACAACTCTGGAATTACTAGGTAATTAAAGTTAAATTTACCTGACGACTTTTTACTTAAGAATGATTACAGGACCGAAATTTACCGTTATTTTATATTGTTGGGTTAAAGGTTCGTTTATTATACTTTTTCTTATACTGTATTTATGTGACAGGCACGTAGGAATCCAACTTCAACTTGAAACTGTGTATCCTATATCTCATATAACGCACGAAAATTAATATTGTTGGAAAGTTAGACTAAGAAAAAAAATTTGATACACGTTTACTCACTAACCTACTTAAAGTCCCCAAGTTTTGTCTAGGTGAGTGAGCTCGTGTTGAGGTTTTCGCTATTTTTGTGATTTTCTCAACAAAAAAAATTAAAATTAAATAATAATAATAATAATATAAATAAATGAAGACCAGAGAAGGCGAGAATTATGAACAAATTTTTTCATTTTTTTTTTTTCGATACTATAAAATTCCGTATTTTATGGTGTCTTGAGGTGGGAATAAGGAATATAAATTTTGTTCATGGCAACAATACGACAGTTTAACTAATGATAACGAAGCAGTCATGTGATCGGGAAAGGGCATTTCCAATTCATTCTGAACCGAATTAGCGAAACGTTGATTGGTTTGTATCTGACAGACTTAAGACTTTGTATTGCCTTGCTACAGCTCCATCTTAACCTTGACCCAGTGACCCCTCGAGCTGTGCCCACGCAGATAAGCCCAAGAGAGAAGACAATAATGGTGTAAACAGACCCGGAGGAGACTAATGTATGGCAAGAAGTGGAGGTGGAGTAAAAATAGGCTGAGATATGGCGAGCGGCCGGGGCGGTGCATAATTCATGAGGCCACTCCTCTACCGCTCTCTGCTCTCTTTGTCATCGCCCTTTGTTGTTTGTTGTTCCAGTAATCTTCATCATTATCGATACTCTTACTCGATTTTTTAAATCTATTATGATGAATGCATGAAAACACTAAATAGATTAAAGTTTGGTGATTAAAGTTTAATTTGGATTATTGATAATTTAATCCAAATATTGTAGGAAGATGGTCCGAGTGGAAGAAAATAAAGGTAAAACAAATAGTAGAAAAAAATATTTATTATTAAATAACGTTTCGTCCCTCTTTGAAGTGCTTCGTTAGGGCCAAATGAGAACAACATTTTTCTTAACTCCACTATGTGACCTTGATTCATTATATTACGATTAAAATTATATATATGTGTGTGTGTTGGTATGTGTATATGTGTTTTTAATTTTTTATATATATTATTATTTAGATCCTTATTTTTATCGTATTCTTATATAATTTTGTTTTATTATGTCCTTTAGTTGATCTTTAGTTTTAATGCTACTTTCTTTTTTTTTATTCTTTATATAAAATATGTAACATATTTTACATATTATTGTATATTGTATAATATATTTGTATTTTTAATCATGTTCACCCCATTCTCGCTACGATTTCATTAGCTCATTATTAATAGTATAGTTATTATTCACTTCATAAGTTCTTTCAAATATTTGAATTTTTTTTTTTAGTATCTTGTTAATTTAAATTTTACTTTTATGGAGAGAAATTAATTCATATTGTACTTTACTAACTTTAAATCGTAGTGCCCTAATAATCATATGTCCAAATAACTCATATTTTATTAATGTTTATCATTTTTAGGGGTACTCATGATATTGTGTTAAATGTAAAATTTTTTACCATGTTAAATGTTATAAGTATAGGATTGTGAGCAGCCCTATTTAAAGTCATGTTAAATGCATAAGAGCTCCTAGCGGATTTTCTGAGCAACTTGTTTAGTAACCTTTCCTTCCAAAACTTCATGTTATTGTTTACTTCTAAGTTATGTTTACAGTGATTTATTACAACATGCCTAAAATAAGTGATAAGTAGAATTGTAAAAGTTTTGCTTCTGATTATATTTTTTAAAAGTATAAAAACACAAATTACGGGTAAGTAGCCTAACACGTCAACAAATAAAACAGTGACAAGCACAGCTGGTCTGTTTCGTGACGTCATTCTCCATTTAACAGACCTAGTAACAGACTCTCAGCCATGTTACATGTTATATCGTTTTAACTTGGTAAAAGAAGGAAATGTTTCTCCATTTAACATGCTATAAAATGTTAAACTAAAGATCAAGAATACCCCAATTGTATGTTATTTTTGGCACCGATCGATAGATGTCATCTGGTCGGACAATATTGCGTGTACCTGAATAACTAAAAAAAAAAAGATACAAACGTAAAATATTAAGAAGATATAGCTAACGATTTATATAGAAGACACACATAATATGTAATTTGCAACCAAATCTTTTCGGAAAGTTGTGTGAGAGGGCATGCCAGATATTTTATTATTTTTTATTTACTGATTTAGTTATTATTACTCATAATGAATTCAAATAATAAACCCTTGACTAATAATTATAATATTATTAATTAAATACTATTTGAATATCACATTATGTTTATCGGTAGAGCTTAGAGGGCAGTGAAGTAGACATAGCGTTGCTCAGTGAAGCTGTTCATTAATGCAACATTCATTAATCTTGCTGTCAGCACTGGAACAGAACTCGCAGTCGCATCCTCCCATCTCCAACAAATGACTTATGTCGCTACAACACTATCATTACTGCAGCTCGTCAACATTCGTGACTGATGTCTTCGGGACGACTGTGCAGTTTTTTGTTTTTTTCTAATTCAGCTTCGGCGTCGAAAGACAAAGATTTCTCTACATGTGTGTGTCATAGGTGTATGATAACAACTATTCAAAAGTAAACTAATAAAGTATCTTAGTGGGAACTTGTTTGAGCTTTTTTAGATTACTGGAATAATATTTTTTTTAAATCATTATCTATTAAATAGTAAATTTTGTTCTGTCTTAACAGCGTTAATCAGGACTATCGACATTATAAATTCTATCAACTTTCTTTTTACCGTTAGAATGGACTTTGATAATAAGAAACAGTCTATATATCAGTAATTTGAAGGCTTTTAAGTAAGTAAGTTCAGATGATTAAGGATATTAAATAAATAAAAAGATAATATAAACTAATAATAGTAGGTAAATGTGTTCAAAGAATTATAGTGTGCCGAATGTAATTTGTAGGTACAAAAATAAAGTTAGGACAAAATGCCCCAGCTCACGTATTAGAAAAATGTCCTTACATGCTCCTTATAGCTGAACTGCTGCAGAAGAAAAATTATTCATGTTTCGAAGAAGTTTATTACGTAGATTCAAAGGGCTCTGCAAGTTTGTAGTCATTTTAGCCTTTAGTGCGATTTCAAGAAACATTCATAGTGGATACCATGATAAGACTCGAAACGATCAGGATCAATGTCAAGATACAGATAGAGAAAGAGGACGTACATAGGAAATGTATTCCTTACTTACTGGATAAGTATACAGAGGAATTTGGCGAAAGACGATTTTCGGTGAAAGATTTGGTTCGGGCGTACAAGTAATTTTTTGAGATGAACCAGTTTCAGAGCATGGCGGAAACCATTATTTTGGACTCCTAGATTATCTTTTGTATTGGATTTTCGGTGGGTAATGTGAGTTCTATGAGTCGAGGGAAAAAAAAATTTATTCGACAAGTCTCAAGTAGTTCCTCTCTTTCTTTCCTTTTAATATTGTCCATTGCTGGCTGATCAGTATTCTGTGTAATAGCAACTCAACACACTTAAGCAATTGTTTGGAGTTCCTGGAGAATAAAGTCCTGCAAAGTTGGGCGAAACTTTGGTTACTAATAAACAGTTTTCTACAATTTGTATACCTTTCTTGACTGCCACCCGGCCACTCTTTCTACCATAAATATTGTATAATAAAATAAAACGAAGACATTAATTACTATAATGGCAAAAAAAAGATTTAATACTCGCATATGGATACAAAATATTATATAATATAAAGTTTATAATTAATATAAATTAGTTTACCTGTATTAATAATAATTGTTGCTTGGGGGTATATAGGACCTGCCCTAGGGGAAGGCGAAGTGAAGGTCAGACGTAGTGTTTAGGGGGTGGTGATAAGGACGATAAGGAGGGGTGGAGAGGGGAGGGGTCGATATGGTTGCCATAGCAGCGGGCGCTTTGATGTCCACCGCCCCACCTGCCAATTGATCCTGTTTACTTTCTTCTCTTCTTCCCCCCCATCCTCTCTTTCGTATCTTCTCCACCGCTTGTTTTCCTTCTACTGTTATACCCTAAACGTTTACAGAACGATTCCGTTTACAGGATTCTGATATAACGCCGTGGTGTCGTGCTTCGGCAATTTACGTGGAGGGAGTATTCAACCCGTGGAAAATAAAATGGTATGGCCATTTCCATTATAATGGACGTCATCATTATTTGCGAACGAGTGTCAAATCGTTAGTAAAGGAGGATAATGATGTTGGATTGATGTATAGCAAGTTGAAAAGAATACAAAAAAAAGTTCAATAGATTTATTTTTTCCTATTAAATGAGTTAAAAGTGAAGTCAGTATAGACGATTAATAAAATGTAATAATTTAAATGTATTATAATATTACGAAAAACAATCATAGGACTTTAAAAACAAACAGGTGTACTTAAGAACAATGCCTAAAACATTATACATAATACATTTATTTAAAAAAATATATTTATTGGGTTTTTGTGTTGTTTAATTATTATATATAAATTATTATTTTTATGATTTTTAATAATTATGAAATTAATGATTTTTTTTATTATATATCATTAGGGGATGTAAACTGGAGGGCTTGTTTTGTGTCGTAGAGTAAATGTGACATGTTGTGACTTGTCGTGGTTAATCTTAATTTTCCATTGTGTGCACCACTGTCTGTATATTGTTTAGACTATGTTGTAGTGTTAGTGTGGCCTGTAAAGGGTCGGTGTTTCTCGATATGATAGCAGTGTCGTCTGCATATGTCGCAGTTAGTATGTTGTTTGTGAATATGAGGTACAGTAGTGGGGCCAGAATAGAACCTTGAGGGACACCTGCTATTATTAGTTTCATTGATGAGTTCACTGAGCTCTATGGGACAGAAAAGAAAAGGACACGAAGAAATGATTGTAAAATTAAATAGTAGGTGCTTGGGAGAATTGGCTTAAGTTTAAAAAGAACGCCTTGGTGCCACACCCTATCAAAGGCCTGAGTTACATCCAAAAATGCTCCAGAACCGTATTGTTATAGTTCAAAAGCAGAGGAAATGAAGTCCGTGAACCTGTGTAATGGTTGTGTTGTGGAATGTAATGTGCGAAATCCAAATTGGTGGTCGGGTAATATGTTTTGGTCAGTTAGTACGTTTATAATACGTTCATGTAATCATTTATCAAAAATTTTGGAGCAGATTGGAAGAAGACTAATAGGTCTGTAGGAATCGGGTCTATGTTTGTCTTTGTTAGGTTTATGGATCATTAAAATCGTGGAGTATTTCCATTGTATAGGGATTTCATTCCAAATATAGAATGAAATTTCTTAGTTTTTTGAAATTCCTATCCACAAATATTTTATTAGCTTTTTTAGCATTATTCCTTCTATGGCTGTTGGAATTGAGGGATTGGGCTTCGATCGTCCAATGTTTGTGGTGCTTGTCAAGCTACACTGCTTCTATAATGAAATACAAACAAGCAACTGGACTGTAAATAAATTTTTAAAAAATCATTCTCAACTATCAGTAGTTTTGTCTGATTATTTAAATAAGAGTATACATTTTTTTCTAAATTGGTTTAGACTATGAATATATCGATGTTGGTTTCAATTCTCTTTACGCAACATTTTAACCTCATGAATTGATTAATTATTTTATTATTTCTATGAATTATATATATCATTACTGCTATGTGTTTGAAATACATACTAACGTTATCCTTTTTTTTTTTTGTTACAGGAAAGGTTGTTGTAAATACTGAAGTACCTGATCCTTCACCTGATGATACCGGTGAGTTTCTATCATGCAGTAAATACAAATATTTATTTTTATTTAAGTTTATTTCAGTTGTTGGTTAGACAAAAAAAATATAGAACTCTCCTAGAGAAGGAATGGTAGATGATGGTTAATTTTTATATGTTTACAGTAAAAGTTAATTTCGATTGTCAACCGGATTGGATTGATGGAGTTGTTTCACAGTCCTGCCTTTTTTGCGAAATACAGTGGAATCCGAACGTCCTTGGTTTTAATTAGTTCGGTTTAGCGAAAAATTCGGATTACCAAACTCGAAAAAAAGGTCACTTCATAAATAAATAATCAATTCAAATACAATTTTTTTTTTGTAATTTATTTATTGTTATTTACAACTGGATAAAATTATATACAACTAGTAAATTTTCTATTAGATATAAAATAACATAATAAAAACATGTGGAGAATCTAGCCATTGATACAACTCCAATTACGTTACTATTAGGGATTATCAGGTAATGAAGGAGAAGCGAGGTTAGAAACAAGTGAATTTGGACGCTTGTAAAGCTATGATAAGCTTCCATGATAGGAAGAATTTGTATCTGGTTCTGGCCAAATCGGCAACACATGGAACAACGAGGCAACTGATATGATTTGTGACAAAATAAGGAAGATTAAATTTTACGAAGGATTTTATACTATAAGGATTGGATACGAGAGGAATTCGGTGGTTTAGTGGAGCCCCAATGCTCAACTCCGTATGTCCAGAGAAAAACTTTACAATAATTAATCATTGCTCAAAATTTATTTACTTACTATTATCAAAGTCTCTGACCGCATGTGCTTCTGCCATAAAATCTGAAAATTCAATCAAGAACACAAAAGAAACCACATTAAATATGTTTGAATGCACTGAAAGATTAATTTAATCAAAAGGATAATTATATCTACCCTAAAGAAGTTGAGAAAATAAATACCCTTCCAAATTTTAAAACGTGGATTGAATTTTATTATAAATAAAAGGAGCTAGTGTTTTAACCATATTATTTAAGCTTCAGTACGCAATGTTTTGATAATGCGTTTTTATTGAATGCATTTATACATATGTACATAGATCATTTTTTTTTTTTAACGGTCGTTCAGTGTAATATCAAGATATTAAGTTTCTTACTTAATACTTAACTTACTTCTGTTTGACAAAATTTTCGAGTTTTTGTTTATTAATATTATTTAAAAACAAATTTGATCCTTTTTTTTCTCAACTTTATTCTTTTTAAAACCTTCCAACGTTTCGACCCTCAGGTCATTTTCAAGGATACCTTTACTTTGTTGTCATTTTCTCTTTTAAAATTCTTAAAAATGCCGGCTAAATTCTTCTATATAACCCTTTCTTAAATTTAAAACAGCTGTTGAAGGTAGGTTCTGTTTAAAGTTTGCAAATGTAAATTAAAGAAAGAAGAGAAGTGGTTAATACAAGTTTTAAATTTAAAAAGAATAAAGTTGAGAAAAAAGGATCAAATTTGTTTTTAAATGAACTAAACCACTCTCAAACAAGAATATATTAATAAAAATTAATCTTTATTATTATTGTTTATACAGTATATCGCAATGTGCCTAATTGATTTGCAAATTAACATAAAACTTACATCCACACATGTATTAATTTAATTTCTCATATACTAATAACTATCAGTGACTGTTCCAATAAAAATTCGAAAATATACAATTTATTCTTCTCTTTTTACATAATAACCATGAAATATCATGTCCTATTAAAAATAATTCGTTGACCTGAACTGTTTCTAAACGTTATTTGGTAAACCTAAAAAAAATATAGGAATTTTATACAAACATTTTTTTTTACTCCTTTTGTACGATACGTTATCCCTTAACCTAAAATACCTGGACTCGTTGAGATAATATTGACGGGAGGCAGAGAGTAGAAGGGGAGATAGGGCAGGTGATGTGGGAGCCCTTTCCCTCGACTGGGTCGGGGTGTATTGACCCCGCGTATCCAAGGGGTTGGGGTCTCTGTCCTCTGTAGGGATACCGCGCCACTAGCTGCATTAGTGCCAGTATCTTGTGTTCATCTGTTATATCAGTATTGATTATTGTTTATATGATATAATTGAATGATTCTAAATAAAAGTTCTTTGGTGTGGTTCTTGTGTCAGTAAAAGTTTCGCTTGTTCGATCCTCATTAAAATAGACAAATACTAGATAATTGTAAACCAAAACACCAAATCTCGCACCAACAGCCAAAAGAGATCCGCCTAGAAAGATTATATAGGGTGTTTTTTTAAGCCCGATAGAACTTGAAATTGTAAAAAATAACACAAAAAATTAAATTGTAATCAAATTTTTTTTTTTATTCGAAAGATCAATACGTGACATTAACATTTGAAAATGATTTCGGGCATATGGGCACCGCGGCTGTTCTTGACGAAGCGCATTCTGGACGTCCAATTTTGGGCCACTTTTTCGAGCACTGCTGGCCGTATGTCACGAATAACACGAACAATGCTGGCCTCCAAGGCGTCAATTGTTCCTGGTTTATCAGCATAAACCAGTGACTTCACGTAGCCCCACAGGAAATAATCGAGAGGTGTCAAATCGCACGACCATATGCGGCAATTTTGCTTATTAACAAACCCGTTAAGCCAAAAATGCGCTTCGTCAAGAACAGCCGCGGTGCCCATATGCCCGAAATCATTTTCAAATGTTAATGTCACGTATTGATCTTTCGAATAAAAAAAAAATTTTGATTACAATTTAATTTTTTGTGTTATTTTTTACAATTTCAAGTTCTATCGGGCTTAAAAAAACACCCTATACAACCTTATTAAAGTTTACAGACATTGCTCTCACACTTCTTTATTTGTTATTAGATTTATAATACGTACTTTTTGGTAACTTATCAAAATTGCATAAGGATTGACTAGTTGGGATCGCTCCCAAAATGGCAGTTCTAAATCGCTTAAGATATTGGAAGGTCGTGTTACAGGTTAATTAGAATAACCGTGGGTGGTCTCTTGTGGTATCGAATTGACAGCTGAATACTCATTTAAAGTTTATAGATAATTTCTAATTTAGCCACAAACAAAAATAGAAAGAAGAAAAAAAAAACACATTAAATTTTGATCGTTTATATTGTACATGCTCACACACACATACACACTCACACTTTGGTATTATTTGACCCCTTTTCCCGTTTTCAGTAATAAGCCGGAAAAAGCGAATAACGTTTTAATGAACGTTATTTGATTCCGGGGAATAATGAATTTTGGTAAATTGTTATTTGGCTTTGTGCGAGAAGGAGGAAAACAATTATATGTATTTAGGGGAAAAAAAATGTATTTGAAGTGTATTATATTTAATTTATTAATAATTATTGTTTGGCAAATGGAAAATGTTAATGTGTTGTAGTGTATATGCCCAATTATGGATTGATGAGTAGGCTGTGTTGTAGCAACAAAATGTATTTGGACAAATAAAGCATTTCTCTTATCTTATAATAGTGTGTTCTAAACGTAAAAAAAAAAAAATAAATAATGATAATTAAGTTAAGGATGAATAAAACCATCCATCATAACTTCTAGTAAAATAAAAGTAAAAATTACAAAAATAAACTAAATACAATTAACAAGAAAGAGTAATTAATATTTATTTGCATATTAACAAGTTTTGTTAAGAATAAAAAGAAAACAAAAAATAAATCCTACAACAAATTATAAATCATCAGATATCTTCTAAAAATAAAATTTTACAAAATAAAATTTCTGTGCTCATTTAATCTATATTATACGTTTTTTTAAATCTTTAAGGTTTTTCGCTCTGCATGCCACTCGATTTAAGCTGGGAACACTTCAAGGTTTTATTGTGAACCCTATATGATACATAAACATACACATTACATACCACTTAATTTGAATAATTTACATAAGGATACTATGTCGGCGATACTCTGGTTCTCATTAGGCACACAGTTACTATGCAGACTTCATTAAAACTTATTACTCATTGAAACAACTGTATCGTTTGAAACACAAGAAAATATGACATGGGACTAAAAGTCCAAATTATACATTTATGAATAAAATAAAGAAACGATGAAGTTCTTAAAGACGTTTATATCTTATGAATTTATGACTGAGACTTCCAATTACTGTCAAAAGTCTAACCTACTCTTCCTTGAATTTTTTACGGGATGGAAGCAAGCAGGGGTATCTTTTCGTCAGGTATTCTTCAATAGTTTATTACTCTTTTAATGTTTAATTGGAATCCTAGTTTATATTTTACGATCTCGTGTGTGATACATTATAGATCGTTTTCTATAACTGGCCAGTTCCCCTACTTGATTTGTTGATACTGGTAACATGTTATTTTTTCGTAATTAATTTCTTTTTTATTTTATGAATTAAAAATGAGATTTAAAAACTTTTTTTTTTATTTCGTTATTTATTATATTTGATGAAAACTTATGTTATGCAATGAATTAACACAACTGGAATGGTAGAATAGAAGTTACTGATTATTTTTTAATGTTAAAGACCAGATGAAAGTCAAAATAGCTTTATTTTTAAGAAATTAATTGCTCTCATTACATTTCGGTTTAATATTTTTCTTTTTTCATTTTAAAAATACTTGTTTTAGTCTTAATTAAATTTCCTTTACAATTTTGCGGAATTGTTAGTGAACAGACAAGTTCGAAAACAAAAAGTGGTAAAGGAAAAAAAACTGGATGATGATGAGTTCTGAGGACCATCGTCGCGTGACTTGTAACTTCGGTGCCAAATTAAAAAAAAAAAAAATGGCCTTGTTTCAGAAAAAACCCGTGAACGAGCGGATTTTTTTATCATTTGAATAAAAAATCTTAATTTTTTTTTATTATTGTAAATAATAAACTGAAATGAATAATAGTCCACTATTAATTAATTTATTTATCCTTGCGCAGTTAATTTCAAGAATAATATTGAAGGCTATATTTATAAATTATAAATAGGGCTCATTTTTAGCTAAATATATCCAAGTTTTTCGAGAAAGGTCCCTTTAAGAAAGTTTTTTACTATAAATAAATCAATTTACTTATATATATAATAAATTTATGTGTGGAATAAGACATTTCCTAATAAAGTAGTCTGTTTAAAAAAAAATCCTGTATAGAACGCAAGAGGGACTGGATTTCCTCATTTAATTCCAGTCAAACTGGTCTGATAACCTTTGTGAGCTCTGGAGCGAAACTGGTTTCGTCTATTCCAACTAACCTACGGTAGTCCTTTCAATCAATCTTTCTCAATAGGATCTTGCTTGTTTATTATTATTTCTTCTTTTTTCTTTTGCACGTTAAGTATCAAAACATGTATTTCTCTTAGCCATCATGGTCGCCTTGTTTAGGATTTAAAAATACGGCGTGGAATCATCTCAAGGCCAACTACAATATCATTATTTGTTTTTGTAGATGAATTGTTTTCGTTTTTAATTTTGACCTTTAACTGTCCTTTATGGTTGTATTTATTGTATAATTTATTGAGGTTCTCTACTCCATATTGAAATTAATCTATTTGGAAGCGACGTTGCAAATTTTGATAAAACATACTCAAAGTTTGCTGCCATTGATATGATAACAATAATAATTACCAACGCTTAACAAACTCTTAGCTACGATGCCGAAATTAACCTCAACGCTGTCCTCTCATCTACTTTTCGGTTTACCCCTCGGACGTTCTTAAACCTATTTACCGAATCAAACGTATTTCCTTCTATCACCAAGATTACTCCCGTTTCTACTGCTATTCATATATTTTGTTTTATCCATATTTGGTTCAAGACCTAATCCTTCCTAGGATTTATTAACGTAATTGATACACTAATTTAGTTCTATAGTTTCCATTTTCTCACCCAATAATACCAAATCATCTGCATACCCAAGCACCGGTATTTTACTAAAGCTAAAATTCTTTTCGGTATGCATCACATTTTTCATGACGTATTCTAGTGCTAGATCAAATAAGATAGGTGAAAGAGAATCACCTTGTTTTAAACCAGACCGAAGCAGGAACTCCGGTTCGTACCACGTCATGCACATGCGTACTAGATTTAAGATCTTTTGTATTTCTCTGTTCAGTCCAAATATTATACATCTTCTGGCCTTTTATCAATATATGTAGAATAAATACTCGATAAAGTTATCGAGAAAAGTACATTTTATCGACGCATAACCCAAAAGATAATCATTTCATGATAACTTATACTTAATCATTTGAAAATTGACTTGATTCTCTGCGAAAAAAATCTGCTGTGCATTAGACCTTGTATCCATGTTGAAGTATTATTCTGAGCATGTTCTCATGAAAACCTGTTTACCAACTCCGAAACTATAAATCTCATCGGAGCTTATAGATGCTCATCTGAAAGATAATCAATGTGTCATAAAAACTGAACTTTAAAAAAATATATAACCAACTTTCCTCACTTGCACTTTGTCAGGAAAATTTGAGTGGGCACAGTTGGTATTTTCATTTGGGAAAAAAATTGTTAGTGTGACATGTTAATTATTTAACTGTTAACCTTGCACTCTATATTGTTAATGTATTGAGCATTTACTGAATATTTCAGAGCCATTTTAATAAATTTATATTTATATAAAATATTTTTTTTATTGATAGTACTATTGCAGATTTGGTTTTTGAGATAAAAACTTTTTAAAAAAAATAAATAATTAAAAATTTCGAATAAATTTAAAAGGAATAGTTCTGAATCATGATTCAGCTAAATTTAATTACGACTATGTTTTTTATTTTATTCTATTTTCCTGTCAGTAGTCCACTTATTTTTTTTTTACCGAATCTTTATGGAAGATAAGTTTTATAGAATTATTACATTCTCCTTTTTAATTATGAATTATCATTATACCACATAACCCCAATACTGTTACTCAATTTCCTAAATTATATGTATTTATTCAATGGTCATGAATACAAGAAGAGCCATATCCACGTTTTGTTATTTATTGCCATTCCGATATGCATGAAACAATAAACGTTAAATTGGAAATTTAATTAATGTATATGGAATGTTGGAGGATTACGAAGTTGATTGCTTGATGACGGGGAGATCATACAAAGCTATCATTTACCTCTCTATTTGAATATTGTTTCATCGCTATACAACCTACATGCGTTTGTTGTGTATTTGATATTACACTAATCGATTTTAATACTTTGTGAAATAAAAATATCAACAAAACGTTTGTATGAAATGGGACTTGAGTTGACAACTGTTCAGCAAGCATTTTTAAAACAATTAAATTAAATTAAAATCGACTTTTTAATGTTAATAGATAGACATTTTGCTCTTTTTGTTTTCTTTTACATTTTTTATTCAACAAAATAAATTAATTAATATTTTCAGGTTAAGCATGAGTCTTATTATAAAACTCATAAGTAAAGACTGTATTACATTATATTTGCTTCTTTGTTTCGATGTGCAGATGGGAAGTTCGATTGTTTTAACAGAACCGATTCACTCATTATAGTGAATCAATTCAGTTAAAGCAACCTCTTTTCTTTTAATTATTATAAATATACTTGTTATTGAAGAAAAACTACTAAAAAATGGAGGCAAAACTTTAAAAAATAAAATAAAAATTAACTATTACACAAACTGATACCAAAAATACATGTTATTTAATTATTATTATTTTTTTTCTTTTCTAATGTCGGTCCAAGACTCCCGTTGGAATCCTACACTGCATATATTGTTTTTACTACTACAGATACTATTACTGAAAAAAAAATTCCCAAAATTTGTGACTTTCACAGAATAACATTTTTTTTTAATGAACTATTACACGAATTAATATTGAAAATCTTAATTAATAAAAATAATATATTACAAATATATTCGCTTCGAGAATACTTTAGTGATCTCCAAACTACGCCGCTTTTTCTTTTTAAAACAAGCTGCCAATTATGTGATTAAAAATATATTACTTTTTTTTCTTTTATAATTTATTTATTGTTATTTACAACTGTATAAAAATACATACTATAAGTAATTTTACTGTTAGTGATAAAATAACATGATAAAAACATGTGGAGAATCTATCCATTGATAGAACTCCAAATATATTAATTTAATTGGATATTCCAGTCTCAATAATAAAAACGATTTTATAATATTTCAATTTAATTCAAACCATATATTTATGTACTATTTCTTGAATCGGAAAGTTATTTAGATTTTCAAAATATAAATGCAGACATTAATTCTTTTTCTAAGGTTTTGTGTGATTCTAATTTTGTAATTTGAATATTTTTAGGGTTAAAAATAAACTTATTTGCTAATAACTATAACTTTTATATAGTAAATTGTTAATAAAGTCTTAGGCGTTCTATAAACAATATTTTAATAGTTTAATTGTTATTTGCTTATTTCAAACTCACGTCATAATTTCTAGTATTCATGAAGCTTACGGAAACTATTCTCTATTCATTGAAGACATAATTAATGTTGTAATTTATAGCCCTGACAGGATACGATTATGGTTGTGCAAGAATAGTCTATTGCCCGACCGGTTGAAAGTTACCTCTCCAAACCGGTATGTAAATACAACATGCAGCAGAACCGGTTTTGTCTAAAAAATGTTCCGAGGCCTGGGGACTTGGTAACTTGTCCGTGTACTAGGCCGCCAGGTTATTTTATGTAGCGACTTTCCCTAGATTCGTGAGGGGGATTTATAATTTCAAATATGCTATTATGGTAGTTAACAATTACTGTTTATAATTCTGTCATTGTTGAAATTAATTTGAGGAAATACTTGCTTTGAGAAGTGATTTTATTCTGAGACGTTTAGTCTCTCAAGAGTCATTACAATGTGTATTTGTTTCAATTGTCTGGTACTTAATGATTTATTAACAATATAATAAAATGGTAATATTAAGAATAAAATTGAAAAAAATAACAAAGTACTGAAGTTTTAAACCTAATATTTAACAATGCTTTTAACATAAATAACAATAAAAGAATTAATCAGACATCGAAAAAAAATGTATAAAAATAAATATTTTTTTGTTCGTAATTTCTACGCTGCCATACCGTTCATCCGCTAAATTTTCACCATTTTTCCCGGAAAATTTTAGGCTGGCCCAATTTTTTTGGTAAAACATAATTTAAATTTATAACAAAATTAAGCAGTTTGGGCGCCTAGCTCAAAACGTATACATTTTTTTATGGTTATTATATGCCAATCGATTTTTCTCCTTTGAGGAATAAGAAAAAAATATTATTGATTATATTGAATGATTTTTATTCCCTAAAAATTGTAACATGAACATCATAAATATTTCAGTAAAGTAGATCAACACTTTTTTTTTTTTTTAAATGCAAATCATATTCATTTTTAACGTTGTCTGAAACCCTCAAATACATTTTTTCAAAGAAATTAAAAATTAGAAATGTTTCATCTTCATTTATTTTTATTTTTTTCATGCATTTTATCTAATTCCTACGTTAATACAACCTTCGGAAAGCCGAATTTCTCCTCTTTTAAGCTACAATAAATATATTTTAAGTTTCAAATGAAGAAAAACCTTTCAAAAAATATAATTTTTTTTGAAAATTCGTTTTCGGAATTATTAATTATCTTTTTCGGAAAAATTAGGGGTTCCCCCTGGTGCTAAAAATGAATATCAACTTTTTTCACTCTTAAAAAAAAATTGTATCACTCTTAATAGGCCAGTCATTCTGATTTTTTCAATATATTACTAATATTGAAGCACATTGAGATTTATTATTTAAAACTATTCATATTTGATGTAGTAATATATAATAATATCATAGGTAATCAAGTTGACTAAAAAAATCAACTAAAACAGACAATTATATAGCGAAGTTAGATTTGACTATAGTTACCGTCTTATTATTATCTTATTAATTGATACCAAAGTTTCAATAGTGTTCAATTAATGTATATACATCCTCAAATATAGGAACAGAGAAACATTTCCGAGTCTGCTAGTTAATTATTTAAATAAAAAATAACCTAGGTCTTGTGTTATTATTTCAAATGTTAGGTAGAATAATAATTAAAGAGGTACAGAAATAATTTATGCATTTATACATATTAAATTATATATTTATACTTATGGGTACTAATGTTCTGTATAAATAAAAATATGTTGTCAAACCATTTGCATGGTACAAAAATTCTAAAGTATAAATTCTGTAAAAAATTATATAAAATTATAATATCTGTAGAAAGGAGTTAAACACTCTGCTATCGTGGAAATCATATTTTAACTTTTTTCTATTTTAATTAGGGTTTAAGCGATTCAAAGATAAAGATATTTGAGGCTATAAACAAGATCACTTACATTTGGATTATGTTTACTTAGAAACGCTAATTATTTTAGATAAATTTAAACAGATAAACTTTTATATTTATTTTATCGGTGGTGGTTGCATATTTTCAGCTTTCCTGACTTCTGACTGATGTTTTCTGAATATAATCTTTCTCCGGTGTGCTTATTTCTCCTTCCTTTTGCGTTATTATATACTTTAACATTTTTTATGAATCTAATAAATTTATTTTGAATATATATATTTTTTAGAATGTACTAGTGACTCTTCTGAAGTTTTTAAAAATCTTTTTCCATGCCGATGATGACCGAATTAAGGAAACTTAGACCATTTTCTTATTCACCGTTGTTTGATGAGGTACCTGAGTTTTGTTTTATAAATCTTCTGATACTATCCTAAAAATCCCTATTCTGCACTTTGCTCACTCTATTAGACATAAATATAAGTCTGAAACCGAGACCTTTCAACTTAATAAGTATTTTTATTAATTATTATAAAATCTTTTTAATTAAGCGTCATTCAGCTTCTCGTTTTAAAAAATTCTTATAATTGTTAATGTGTTTTCATACATAGTTCTTAGACATAATGCGCTTTCGCTAAACATGACTAAATTTCGGATATGAGAAGAATATATCGTCGTTTTACCTTAAAACTCCGAAAAAAAACTATTATTTAAAAAAAAAAGTTTAATTAATTCTTCATTCTGGAAGATAAAATTATAAAAGTACTAGTGGTTGATACGAAATGTCTCTAAAATGATTCTTTGATTTTTAATTATTTTAATGTATTAAAGTAATAGAGCTACAAAGTATCACAGTTTATTTAAAATGAAAATAAGAAAAAATAAATACAAATATGTCACTGTATTTTATTTACAGATCTTCACAGTTTGAGTTCGACTCTGATAAATATGAAAGCAAACGCTATTTTTTTTTCTATATATCTTAAGACACTAAAAAGTATGGTATTCAATCTCGAAGTTAAATCTAATCTAATACCATGAATGGGATTTTTTTATTTTTCGTTTACAAAAATTCGAATCAAAAACTGTCTAGCAACGTTGATGAACTGAACTAACTTAAAAGGTGTGGGTGACGATAATTATAAAATTAACTACGTGTATCACGATAATATTATACGTTTAAAAAATAGAAATATTTGAAGTAAAGTTATTAAAATTATTAAAATAAAACGTATTAAGTGAAATCTGTTAGTACATTCGGTAGATGAAATACTAAAAAGACTAAATGAAAACTTCAAAATGAATATATATATATTTCCTAAAGCTGACATTCGAAAATGTGTTAAGAAAATTGTTTTTGTTTTTTCAGTAGATTTTTGATATTCTCGCTATTTAGAATTTCTATACGTTGCGTATTACATCGTTCGTCCCATTATGCTGCACGTCCAAGGCGTTGCATCATCATTAAAATTTTTTATTGTTTCAATTTAAGTTTTATTTTGAGGATATCTTATGTATTATTAGTCAAATTATATTTGATGGGCGGTCATAAGGGCTTAAGTCAAAAATATGAATTTTTCAGGAGAGCAAAAACAAAGCTCTAAACATTATGTAAAACCTAATTATTGATATTTTTGTAATTGTCATAAAACAATATAGTAGTAAGTCTATCTGAAGCATAAAGACCTTATTACCAACAAGCAGCTCTGATTTGGTGCTATAATACGGCATAATCTCCAAATGCTCAAAATGTGACTTAAGCCCTTATGACCGCGCATCAGAGATTTAATCAAATGAAAGGCTCGGGTCAAGCATATGAAAAATATTAATTTTTCTATAGAGCAGCTTCGAAAAATAAATTTGTTTATTTGTTATTTAATCAAATAATTAAATATTCTATTAGCTAATTAATCAAATATATGGCTCAGGGCAAAATCATAATAAGTCACATAATTTAAATTATTCAGCAGAGCAGATTTAAAAAAATGTTTTTGTTAATTGATTATTCAATCAAATAATTAAATATATTATGAAGAAGATGGTCAGGGTTGCGGTCAAA
>NW_027109908.1:2346208-2360820 GCF_000696795.3 Halyomorpha halys
CTTTATCAGGGCTGTTCAAGTTGATAGCTTTAAAGACTTTTAAAAGACAAAAAAGTCTCTAAAACTATCAACATCAGACCTTGTGAAGCTCTACAAAGTGGGGCGAAACGTCGGAAAATAAAAAATTGTTAACTATTTTTGTTCTCTTTTGACCGATATCCTTACCATGTTCACAATTTAAAATTATACACTCAATTATTAGTTAATTCGTTATTTAATCAAATATATGGACTTGAAGAAAATCTATGATAAGCTAAGTAATTTTTTATGAATTTTTTGTCATAATAATACTTTATTTATTCTGGAACGATTTCCTTGAGAATGATACAGAAATATGGGCTGAGGAGCCTCAGAGATAAATAAACAAAAATACAAAGTAAATAAATAGTCATTATAAAAAAGAATTATAAGTTACTTTCTAACTATAACAGTTAGTAATAAAAAAAAGATGTAAAAATAATTATGAACTATATAATAATGTTTATACATATTTCCTATTATATCTATTTACAATTTTATGAGGTCTGAATGGATAAGAAATGATTGAACAGCGGGATATAAAGGTGGTGAGGGTATAGGAGCGACGGATGCTGGAAGGGATGGAGTTCCATTGGAATGAGGATAGAATAATGAACGATTTATCGAAAGCAGTTGCTAAAAAAATTAAATTTCTTATTAAAATTATTTGTTCGGATAACCTTTATATAAGTTTGTATATCATTGTTTTGTTATATTACAAACTGTTTCACTATATGGTGTTATACAGTACATATTGTAATTGTTTATACAATAATTATAATTATATCACTGTTTGAAGAGGCAGCCGGCCTTGATTGTGAGAAACGCCCTAGTTGCATGGATCTAAAAGTGAAGAGCTACGAGAGGCGGGGTTAATGAATGCCAGAGCCGTCCCGTTATCCAGGGCTCGCTGGAAGCTCTGCAACCGGTTCTGTCCATTCCAGCGTTATCCTTTATTGTATCTTCTGTTTAGCAACGTCTAGGCCGGGCTCGAAATAGCTCTGACAGATTGACTCTCTTTACTAGGCGAATATCATTAATTTAGTTCTGTAGTAGAAAGGTCTTCGATAGTAAAGCATATTATTAATATTTTTCCCTCTCTGCCGAAGTTAGTGTTGTATTAGTTTAGGAAATGAAAAATGATTATCTCCACACGATAGGGATTTTAAAGTATTTTACGTTTTAGTAATTAAACAATTTTTTTAAATTTATTTAATGTAATTTACAACTGTACAAAATAATACAATAAGTAAATATGTTGTATGTTTCATATACACTTGAAAATCTTGTGAAGGAACCACCCATTGGTGGTACTTCAAACATTACTTTAAATTAGAAGGTCCCGTGGCCATCTCCTTTTCAGATGCCTCGGAGGATTATCAGGGATTGTTAAGGATGAGAGATTAAGAATTAATGGGTTAAGATGGTTAAGGAGTTTGGAATGAAAAGACGCATATCTTTTTTGGGTCAAATCTGCAACGAATGGGATGTTAAGGTCTTTGTGAATGAGTTTATTTGTGACGTAATAAGGAGCATCAAGGATTTTACGTAGGATTTTGGATTGTAACGATTGGATCCGGGAAGAATTTGATGGTTTGGTGGAGCCCCAGAACTCAATTCCATATGTCTAAATTGGTCTGATTATCGTAGTGTATAATAATTTTTTGTAGTGAATGGGTTTTTTATTCTTCAACTATATAATGTAACGGTTATATCAACCATGTAAGGCCCACCAGGCCGATCTGTTATAAAGTAAATTAAAAAAAAAAATTTGAATACAGACTTTTTAGTCGCCGACTCAGAGCATAATAAGTGACAGCGTATATTTTATTTTCAGCATAATCTTTTCATATTTAATAAACATTACAATTAAAATCAAAATTTTATTATTCTTACTTGCAACCAAAGATTACGTTTTTAAATAAAACATATTAAGAATTGACTTTTGTCTGTTATAGAGGACTGTTACTGTGCTAATGGGGAATAAAATTGGGACTTAAATTAATTAAATTTGTACCTTGGCCGGGAATTAAATAAAGTCGACTTTTAAGAGCGGGCTCCGTTATGGAGGATGTCCGTTAAGAGAAGTTTCATTCTTCCCCGTACCCAGTTTTTGTCATTTTGTCTGAAATTATTTTATGTTTTTTTAAAATTGATAATTATTCAATCCAATTTATTATTTATCGTATTGTGGAAATGTTTTAGGGAACCAAATGTTATCATGATTTTTTTTTTAATGCCCATGTATTATAATGTTGGATTTTCTTTTAGCAAGATTTGAGGTGAATTCAAGGCACATCAGTAGCGTTCCTCGATGATTCGTGGCCTAGGGAAGATTTATTTTTAGGGTCTCTTCCTCCTCTAAAAATAAAACTGCAATTTTTAACTAAAGCACAATAACTTCCTCGTTGGATTTTTTTTTAATCCAACTATTATAGACTATTTTTTTTATAGCCTAATTTTTGGGCAATGAAGTTATCATTTAGAGAAAAAGAATTTTCTAGGGCGGGTTGCCCCCCTCCACATTTTACTCAACTCATGCTACTGAGACTAATAAAACTGTTGGAACCATTTATGAATAGCTGCTGGCCTATTCCTCGTTTTTATTTTAATCTAAAGTTTATTCGAAAAAAAAAATCAGTTTTTCATGTTAACAAATTTATTATTATTTTTTTTATTGAGTGATGTATTAAAAAGAAATCCCATTGTCATTCTTCTTCTACATTAGCTGAACCAATTTATTTATTATTTCGGTTATTTTCCAAGTTAATTTTTTGAAAAGATGCTCTGTATATCCTCAACGAATCCGTTTTAACACACTGTACCTTACTGGAACAACACATGGACCCCTCCTAGTGGATTGTGAACAGCTTTCGATACTGTTTGGTGACCTCAGGGTCTACAAAAATAAAAATACAATTGTGAGCCGAAATAGCGGACCGTTGCAGAGGCAATGATCCACATAAAATAAAACAATGAGATTGGATGCTACAGAAAGGGAGATGGGTCTGCACGATTTAAATATAAGTTGGCTGGAGCCCAGGCGCCCGGTGCACCAACTCATTCACGCTCTTCTGGCAAACTTTTCCCTACCAAGATAATTAACGTTAATTACATTTATTAGTAGCTATATTTTTTAAAAGTTACATCATCAATTAGTAATATACGTTAAAAAATCTTCTTAATAAATCAGTTCTTGGATCATATTAATTGTTAATGGAGTTTCTTATTGTAAACGCAATATCAATTCACGTCTTACCGATAAATAATAAAAAAAGTTATTAATTTTTTTTTTAGTATTTAACTTTTATTTCATCATTATTATTATTATTGAAAAGCAATGATCATTATTTTCCTTTCCAACAGAGTCACGTCTTAACAATAAATGATTAAAAAGTTATTAACTTTTTCCTTAATAATTAACTTTTATGTCATCATTATTATCTTTATTATTATTGTTGACAAGATCATTATTTTCCTTTTTCAATAGAGTAGCATAAGATTGTTAATTAGGATTTCTTCACCTTTAATGTGAAAGGACTTTTATAATAGTATTAATTTTATAATAGTATTTTTCTTGTTAGTAAAAAAAAAAAAATCATCATTTTAAACTTTTATTCACATTTATATCTTTGTTTCATGGACTTTTTGGAATATTTTCCCATTTTCAGGATGCTGAAATAGAACATTGTTTTAATGAAGTGTATCCTCTAATTAGTACTGAATGATCAAGTTTTTTCTCTACAAAAATAATTTTCTTTTTACCATGATTTTATCTTAGTCAATTAATTGTCCTATTATATGTACTGCAACCTCATAAACTTAGTATATAAATACGTTTCTCACTATGTGGTACGTATGTCATTTGGTTATGCGTTTATCTTAGATATTTCTTATACAGAGTAGTAGTTACAATTTTCATTATTTTTAATATTCCAGGATAATAATTCGTTCAAGAATAAGGATTATTTAGATTTGGAATATATTTTTTATACCTTCCTTACGTTCAATCTAAAAAAAAAAAAATTTTTTTTCTTTTTTCATGTAGTGTGATGTATCATACTGAGATTTGAGCATATACATTTTATCCATACCCACATGTCTGAAATTAAAAATGTACTTTTGCCTTCCTAAAGTCGTTTAAATAAAAAAGAGTAGCCGGATGAATAGGATGCCAAAAAAGATGAAATGAACGCAAAAGGCCGACTTCTGACAAAAGATTTTAATTTGGCATATTCCTAAGATAGTACTGTAAACTGGGGTTACCTTTTCTACCGTGCTCATCCTAAAGACTAACACAAAGCTAGTACATTTATTACAAAGTAATTCGAGTCAAACATAAGACAATTGGATATTTTTTTTTCTGTAAGAAAAATCCTAAAGTTTTCTTTAATTTTTATACCATGCTTACTGCCCTAAACTACCTACCGCACAAAAAATATTAAAAACATTTATGTATAATTTAATTTATTGCTTGAGAAAGGTTTATTTATCAACTATTATAAAAACTATCCATATATTCTCACACTGTTTATTTTCTTTTTACTCTCTTCGACAATCCGGCCAATTTAAATTATATTCTAATCTTTAAAAATTATTTTTAAAACCACTCTGAATTATGAATTATTCTACCTAATTTATAATATCATTACTAACATTGTTATTAACATATTGCAGGCTATTTTATCTTCGTCAAAATATATCTTAGTCAATAAATAATAAAACAGAATTAAATTATGGAAACTATGCGCCAATCGATTAATTTTTATCATAATGTGTTAAATTACCTGTTATATCCATTCTCACTTATTCTAATTTTATGCAATTTTCACTGTCTATTATGATCTATCAATACATTGTTGAACCTACCTCACAGATTAGGTTCGCCATATTCTCATTACATTTCCAATTTTATTTTATTTTATTTATTTATTTATTTTAATATTAAAACCCCTACCAAATTTAGCTGTATAGTATTAATCTTACATATAAATATTTTGATCACAAATTAATTTTGCGTAAAATTTCAGCGTAATACTCAAATTAATTTTATTTGATTTAAAATTAACAGTATAATTAATATTTTCCAATATATTATAATATATATATTTTATTATCGAATATAAATTTGCCAGCATTTTTCTATTGAAGGTATTATTTTCTTTATTTAAAACCATTGTATTTCAAAATCAAAACTATGTTTATTTTTGGATACATATTGCACCAATGCTGTTCCATTGGGTCTTTATCCTTATTTTTTACATCATTACTATGCTGGTACATTCTTTATATATTTTCCGAATAGACGAAGCGTAGGATTTGAGAGAAAATAAACAGGGTGGGACTACATGGATGTTTTATTAATATTTTTTTCTAAACTAGAGAAAATTTACTAAGACACAAAGGGGAGATGAACTCCCTTCTTTCCCTTTGGAGCTTATCAAAGTTAATAGATTTAATTTTAATATTAATTATTATTATTGTTTAAAGCTATTCGACTGCCATTATAATTGTGTCATGGTTATTTTTTTTTTTAATTCAATACTTCTTTTTCAAACATTTTCTGGCAGGGCCAAAATGGTGCTAGAATAAGATCTATTTACATGTTCATTCATGATTATGAATAATATTAATTTTTAGGCTGATTTATTGAGAAAAAGAAGAAGCTATGACTCATTATTATGACATTTGGATATTATTATGCAATTTATGAGAAACATAATGTCGGAAATAAGGTGTAATAAATACCGGAGTGTTAGCTAGTGACTCAGCTGTGTTCTCTCTCTCCTATCTTCGTATAAATACACAACCGGTTTCAGTTGGAAATCCAAACAGAGTTCCTTTGGTGCTATCTATAACCCTCCCTTGTTTTTTGTTTCTCTCCACCTTTCCAGAATTTATTTTAATCTTTCTTACTGCCGGTTTATCAAATAACCTCTCATTTATCAAACATCCATGAGAGGAAAAACTGGTTATCTATAAACATCAGTTGTACAGGAATAGAAAAATCTCCAGGAATGCTTCCTGTGTCTGATTTCAAACAATTATTTTTTTTATTTATTAATAAAAATAATTTTCAATTATTACTATCACGTTGAACTCGGGTTTCAGCTTTTGACGCTAGGGCTAGTTTACGGTAACGAAGTTTCTCCAACAGTTGGCAAACAAGCCGTTTGCGATCACTTTCAGGACATAGGCCAAATCTTACCAAGTTTGGAGCTACACTCAATTAATATTGAAGTTTCTAAAGTTACTTAATTATACCAACCTGCTTTGATACTTCGCTAAACGACTAAGAGTTGTGAATTTGAGGTCGCGGCAAGTAAAACCATGGGGTAATTGTGTTAAATAAAATATTTTAAAAAGTTTGATTTTTATAACTTTCTATACTTTTTTTTCATATGGTTATATAATTAATATTATTTTGTTAAACATTAGGATGATCAGTATCGTATCATGTGACAGTTAAAAACAGCAAAATCATCCTCTTGAAATTGGAGTTTGAATTAATATTTTTATGGAGATAATTTTTTTTAAAATTTATAATTTTATTTTGTACTATATATCGTTATATAAAATGTCCTGCCTTTTAATGTTTTTAGTACGTAAATATTTTTCGATCAATGTTTCGGATCTCTACCGCCTTCTTCAAAATGAACCATCTTCTCAGTCGGGACATACTCCTTTTGATTTTTATACACAATTCAATATTTTTTCTTAAATTAAATTTTAATTTTAAATTTAAAATTTATATATTTTATAGTGTACATCACTTATGTATTTTATTTTCACTAGCATACTCTTTCAAAATTAGTAGTTGGGTTTTTGCTGTTATCTCTGATTACACTAAACTGAATGAAAGGAATATATTATAATTTATATTTATGGCGAGGAAGTCCAGAAATAATTTTTTATGAAAAAAAAATCCGATTGTTTCATTCTATCTACGTTTGTTACATAAATAACTCGTCAAAATATTATTTTAGCTGACACAAATATGACAGTTGCGTCATTCTAAATCACTAATCCAGTGATTAAGAAATTTTATCAGTAATATTTTATATGTGTAATCTTTTGTTTGGTTCATTCCTTTACTAGGTGTCACTATTCAAAACTGAAACAGGTATTTGGTTGAGAAAATCCGTGACAAATACCTGTTGTTTGGTTGTTGAAATAAAGTACTGTGGACTTTGGACCGTACATTTGCATTGCCCATAGAACATAGATATAACCTTTTAGTTATGTTAATTGCCAAGACAACAAATAGTTGTTGCAACATGTCCTATAATGATACCCCTTCCTCGGTATTCCCCGTTGGCGTGGGACAAGGATCTCTCGTGGTGATCCTGCCAGGGAGTCTTGGACCGCGTCCAGCTCATTCCTCAAGCGTATATCTCTCGTACGACGGCGGTAGATTGCCAGATTTGAGCACGCATCAGTCGAGCGTAGTAGTCGTTGACAGCGTAGGACAGTGTCACTAGGATCTTACACTGTATTCATAACATTTGAAACTTGGTCACACAGAGAATTCTGCTGGATTATAACATTCCCTGTACAAGGTTCAATTCCGTCATGGAGTATATCACATTCAGTTATACTAGTCATAGAACGGATCTTAACCTACCTCGATTTATCTACCTCTCTGAAATAGCCCATATCAGCGGTCAAGAGCTTGGATAGTCATGGTATTAAACATGAGGGATAGGACTATTGCTAAATCATTTCTTAAAGTATTATTAAACTTATTTGGACAAAAATTATTTAAGTTTTTAGACTATTAGCACTTTTCCTGTTACCTGCTTGTACTCCTACAGTTAACCCAGCCTCTTGTGTCGCTATACGTCATCCTATTTTAATTAAGACTTTTATTACTAATTATTAGTCCAACAAATACTAATAAAATATAGAATGCACATCACTTGTTTGTTGGTTAGAATGTTGCTGTAAGATGTGCTTTCTCTGGTCTACATTTATGCAATATTACCTTTCTCGTCTTCTGATGATACATAAATCGGCATAACACAGATTAGTTAATTAATTTACTACTGTTTGAGAGACTTTATTTTAGGATCGTACAGAAATGGGTAATTCCATGTCAATTTAACCTAAAATTTCGCCATATGGAACTAAACTGTCTCAGATTTTCTTGAAATTTGGCACCGATGCGCTACTGTTTTTGACTTGGAAGAATATTAAAGTTTACTGAATTATAGCGACTCGTATTTTAACTGAGCTATAAAGCTCTCAAAAACAGTGGACGGTAAGTTTTGGAATGACCATTGGAGCTTTCCTAATTTAGCCAGAGAACTGGGTCCGGTTTCATTTTACAAGATTTTCCACGTCCTTTATAGTTTAGATACATACAGAGGTGGCCTAGTAAGTAAAAAAAACAAAACATAAATTGAAATTTTAAACTAATGGTTAATTACTAAAGAATCAAATTAAAAAAAAAAAAATACAAAATTGAGAAAATGAGACTTCAATGAATAGTTTCCTTATTTAAAGAGATTCATAAATAATAAGAAAATATAATTCATTAATTTATTATAGATTAAAGCATTTCCCAAATCCTCACTTACATTTCCTTGAATAGGCTGTGTTGTAAATCATAGGACTTAAAATAAATATGTGGTGGCCTTCATTGTTAAAAAAATAATTAGGGAACTATATAAAATTGGCTATACTCATAGGACACTGAGACCCAAAGTTCAACAAAAATCGAGAGGGTCAGGTTTAGATCCTGCTTTGAGTTCACATCAAATGATTTTGATATCAAAGAAGTACCATAAAAGCATTAATTATTTGATATCGGTATCAATATAATAAATGATTATAGTAAATTTGGGATACGTGACGTTATCGCTGGTATTTGATGAGCTAAATTATGAAATTCTCCGAAGATGGGATAGAATATGAAGGCAGTTATTTCCTAGAAGGCCGTATAATGGGGTCTCATTGCTTGGGTCCGCCCGCCTAATCTATTCCAGTCTGGGCAAGATCTTAAACTGGTTCGTAGCTCCCAACTGGAGGAAGTGTACATCACCTCTGTTATAGTAATTAACAATAGATCATAGTCAGTAAATAGTGGTGGTGTAATTAGTTGTCATAATAACTTCAATAAACCGAAAATTATTAGAATTTTATAATTAATTTTAGTAAGTATGATTAACAACGTTAATTACCTCTACGACCATGATCGATTTTTTGTATGCCTACTTTGAAATTCGAATGCCAACATGGGGAAAAAAATTTATCTTATGTTTCATACGGTTTTAAATGTGTACTGTAGATTTTTTTTCCAATGTTCATCATGTAGTTAAAGCATTTAAATTCAGATATTCTACGTTAAGAAAGAAAATGGCAGCTAGTATGTAACTCTTTGATGTAGCCTCAACTGAGGTAAGGGGTGTTTTTTTTTTGTTTTTTTTGTAGGATATTTTTAAGCAATTGAATTATTCATCCAACATAAATTTTGATGTACAAGTATTAGCTTATTGAGAGTAAATGGTGATTTTATTTTTTGGCGCCCGTTCTACTTGTCCGCTTCTGATTTGTTTTTTAACAGTGAGTCTTAATTGGTTTAGGATATTAAATTTTTTGTAGGACAATACTATTTTAACTCTATGTCCTAGTTAGTGTACTCAAGTAATCTAAGGACTACTTAGTGTTTTGATAAAATACTACAAAAAAATCGAACTATTAACATTTTATTGTTGAAAGATGGTCCGAGTAGTGGTCAAGAAAAATACAAAAAAACTATTTGTTAGTGACCTAATGTTTATTTGGTCACTATTAAATAGTTTTTCTATTATTTTTGTTCCTACTTCGACCGCCATAAAACGATTTTTAAACATTCTCACGTCCCCCTATCCCATACCCGATGTGGAAGCCATTGAATTTATGCCTCTAATTTACTGTTGTTACTTAGCATGATAAAAAAGGTCACTCATTTTAGTTTTTTAATATTAAGTGGTGTCTTTTCAATCCATTAATTTGTTATCCTCTCTATATTTCAGAAACTATATGGGTTAGAAAAGAAAGTTATTTTGCCAGTTTTGTAGGATATTAAATGTACTATATTTTTTAAACAAACCCAATAGCTTAAGAGATTAGTAGAATTTATTCATCTTCCCGTACCTATAACATAATCTATATAATATTCCAATTATTATATATATCATATACGATTATGTAGTGAATTATATTCATGAAATAGATTTTTAGAACGCATATCTGATTTTTAGGCATCGTTTTCGTTGTGAAAACAATATTATAGTTAGCTTATGGTAATAGCGCTAACAATTGTAATCTATTTGTATTCCGACACAACGTACACAGAATGATTTACGCGTGATGTTCGCAGAAGGAAAAACGTACAAGTAAGCTGTACAAATTACTAACGCATTGTGGGCATGGATTTAGTGAAACCTCGTATTTCATATTTATGTTGTTAATTTATTCGGGATGTAGAGACCCCCCCTCCCTGTTCTGCGGTTACGCCTCATATATTTCTTACTGAATATTCATTTAGGAATTATCCTTGGCTAAAAATGTTTTATGTAAATGAGAGGAAAGCATTGTGATCCCTGGCAAAGGGCGGCGGGATTCCTGAATTCTGGTCTCGATAAGGATGCAAATTGGTACTATAACAGAGTCAGCTATTTAAAAAGGAGAGCTCCGAAGGCGTTTCCAACTATGTGATCTGATTCCCCTACGCAGTATAATATGAATAGAAAATCCAATACATATATCTTTAAACGTAGGTTTACAAAAATAATATATTGCTCTGATATTTAATTAAAATAAATAAATAATAATTTGCCAACGATAGTGAAGAATAAATTATTAAATTTTTATACAGTATCTAATATAAATTAGTTAGTAAATATTTTTTATATCAATAATAATAATAATATAAAAGTAACAACAATGATATGAAAGGGATCAATAAAATGAAGGGTGTTCTAGACCAAATTAAAATCCCATTTTTTTTTTTTTTTTTAACTACCCCAAAGTTAATATTTAAATGTAATTTTATAAAAAAATATTTAGAAAATAGCAACGAATGGCCGAATTATTGCATCATTTAAAATTATGTAAAAAAAAAATTCTGAGTATAACTAGAAATCTATTTCTATTTATTTATGCAAATTTACAACTTTAATTACATATAGATAAATCCAGTAATTGTGATGTTATATTATAAAGACATGAAACAAACTTGTGGAGACAGACATTAACCATTAGCACTCTAATAGCACTTCTACGATCAGAAGGCCATCTTCTTTTCAGGCGGCTTGGAGGATTGTCAGGAATCGAAGAGGAAGCAATGTTAGAAATTTGTGGGTACGGGTGGTTAAGGAGTTGTGAATGGAAGGATTGATAACTGGTTCGGGCTAGATCGGTTATATATTAACGGCTTTATGGACTTTTTAACTAGAAGTAAAATATAATGGTAGTAGCGTTATCCAATTCACCTAAACAATTAACCCATGAATTTCCATCTGAAAGAGAACCTTTTTTTAATAGTGGCTCGAGAAATTTAATAGAAATTATTTTATATTCGTAATTATCTCGATACGAGGCGCCAATAGAGGCGTATATTTCCAAAAACTATTTATGATTTGCAAAAAAAAAAAAATTGTTAATAACAAAATCGTTTCAGAATTCGATTTCTCCCAAAATCCGTTAATCATCCTCGACCTGCCTAGATGATGATGGTGCCTCAATTATGATGGTTCTTTACGGGAAATTGAACTCAAACGATTTTATTCTTTATATTTTTTCGATTTTCCGCACCGTTTGCGCCCTAATCGTCAGAAAATATAAAAAATTGTTGATAATTAAAAACTTCCCAATCTGGTCTGTTTTTTATCAGGTTTCGTAAATACATTACCCCGTTCTGTCGAAAATTCCAGAGTTCAGAGCATTGGATAAAAACTGGATGTTGTTAGAAAATTAACAATTCTCTCAAAAGATATACCACATTTCTGAATAATAGACTTTAAAGTCGAATTTACTCATAAAAATTAATTTCATAATTCCACTACTAAGAAATACCTTTTAAAAGCAATAAGGTAGTGAATCTAATCTTAAAATACACTTTTTGCAATTAATTATATTAGCGTGTTATGAAATAATGAATGAATAGAATCATTTAAGCTCATGTATTATTTTTTTATTGATTTGGTCATGTTGAACGATGTCATAGTTCGACTATTCTTTGCCATTTTTTAATTTAAAACAAATATATTTTTAATAAAAACTTCAATCCCTGTCTAAATATATTTTTTGCTAAATAAGTTAAGTATAAATTTAGTAATAAGTATAAAAAGTAATACGTACATTAATAATATTTATCAATAATATAGTAATAATAGATTTCATTTTACTAATTATATTCTTTTCCTTTCACAAAACCCTGCTCACTCTAAATTGACAAGATCGACTTCCTTCTCTCCCTAGTCCGTTAATAATTCATGAGCCTTTTAGTGATTGTTTCGTTTCTGTCTGCTAATTTCACTCTCCTGTTTCAGTATCCCTGACATTAATTGTCCTGAAATAATTAACCTGAAGGTAAAATTTCCGGGTATTGTTATTTCGGTTTTCGTGATATTAATGAAAGTCTTTGTTTTATTTACAAAAAAGAAACAGTTTTAAAAATAATTGAGCATTTATTCCAAAAGAATTTAATTATATTTTCTGTATATATTTATTTTATATTCGGTTATTAATATATTTCTGTATTCATATTTTCTTAAAATGAGAATTAAAATTTCATCGAATCGGTTATATTTGAAATGTTTTCCTTACAGGTTTCTTGTGATGTTTATGTGCTATACCTGGGAATATGAATTATTTTAATAAACATTTTCCTAATGTATTTTGTAAAATCAATTTTAATTTAAAAATTAATCTTTTTTAAACATTGATTATTTTAAAAATAAGTTATTTTAAATTATTATAAACAGTGTATATTATATAAATTATAACAGTGGCAGAAGTAAGGCAAACTAGAAAACCATTTATATGAAAATATGAATAATGATATAATATATTAAAAATAATATATACTCAGCCAAGTCAATTTAATTAACTGCATGTAGACTTTCTAGTTTCAAATTATAGCCATAAAAATTAAAATAAGTGAAAGTAATACAGTTCCAACTAATTTATTGATAATGGACTGTAAATTAAAATTTAATTATTACAAAACGATTTCGGAAAGTGATTAAAACTATCCATTATTACATTCACAAAAAAGTAATTAGTTTTATGACTATTCTAATAATCATTCTTTGGATTATCTTAAAAGAAAATAATTTGGAAATCGATCTTTAAGGACTTCAGACATACATATCAACTTAATGGTATAAAATATATAAAAGTAATAACGTAAAAATTAATTAATTTTTTATTTTTATTAATTATTTTTTCCATCCAATAAAATAGAAGCAACTTCTGGAGCCTATACACATTTATGTCGCCAAATATCGGTTTATTCTGAGTTAAATTTAATTGGCATAAATTCAAAATATTTTTAAAGAGTAATTTTTCTTTTACATTTTATCTTCTTGAATAAAAATTGTTAAATAAAAGTTACCCCTTGATTTTAGAAATAAAAATTATACAACAACAATTATCCTCCTTGTATTAAATATAAAATGATAATAAAAAAATCCGTTTCTGGATTTCCAATATGTAAGCGTAACTTTGAATGTTATACCAATTCAGCAGCAATCATAAACCGTTGTTGGTCAGCAATCATAAAGTAATAGTTTAATGTTCATAATTTACCCCTTCTAATATATCTCTTAATGTTCTTCAACATTACTTTTCTGAATTAATGCATAACGGAGAGGCTCATGCTGTCTGTGTACGGTGCTAAATTATTCCAAGGATGTCACAGGCGAGTCGTTAAAGATAATTATAGGATAGTTGGCATTAATTGATTGTTAGCGCCTGCGCAGAGCCACGGATTGTGTAATATTTTACAAGCGATCAGTAACTACTAGTTATGCTGAAATGAATCGTGAATGGGCGCATTAATAGGATGGGTCATGTGGCCACGGCACTTCGCTTATAACGCCCGTTATCTGGTACAACGCGCCATATGTCTACGGCTCGTCTCTACTACTAAATAGGCACTGAATTGCTGGGGTACATATTTGTCCCTAGTATAATAGCTTTAGTAAATTGTAAACAGTAATAACGATAAATAACATTGCTCGTTGGTGTCGTAATAATTATGTAGATGGGAATCGAATAAAGCATATTAATTCGAAGTAGCTTTTTACCATATGTGGTAAGATTCAAATGAAAAGGAAAATGTTGCATTATTATCCTGAAATTTATAATCTTTCTGTATTCTCTAAGCTTCAGCATTACACTTACAGCTAAGTATTACTAACAAGAGAGCCTACGGACTTGAGATCAACGATTTAAAACGATAAAATTAAATAGCAACTATAATTGTGTAAAAAAAAAAAAAAAACCTTTCGGATAAAACCATGGTCGACTTCCTACCGCAACAGCCGCAGGGAGGAGGTTGCTCTGGCCCGCTTGAGAATAGGTCATACTCTCCTCACGCACTC
>NW_027109908.1:2360870-2379230 GCF_000696795.3 Halyomorpha halys
ATTAGACATATTTTTGAAGAGTGTACTCACTATTTGCCAACAATAAAATAGAATAGGACTGACTCGAAATTTATCCGAAGCTCTCGCAGATGAGGAAGCTAAACGACGAGTTTGCTTACACGAGTTTTTGAATTTTTAAAAGCACTTCGCCTTCTTTATAAATTATAACTCCTCTTCGATTTTTATTTTTTTATGTTTTTACTTATTTTATTTTTTATTTTATTTTATTTCTTTTTCAATTTTTTTTTATTTATTTATTTTTTATTTTTTTACTTTTATCATGGCATAGGCGTTGATGACCAGAGGGTTTTACGCCTTTAAGCAACAATCAACAACAACAACCTTTTGGATAAAATTAAACCCACTATTTTTCCATTTAAAACTATATAATAATGACATTTTATAGTATTAATTATATTACAGTAATACAGTAAAAAGTACTTAAAAAGATAATAAATTAAAAAATAGTTCCAGGAGTTGTAGATATGAAAATAGATTTTAATAATGTGACGAGCAAAGAGGAATAAATCTGAAAAGGGGTGAAATGTTACAGATGTTTAGAATACATATTTATATGTTTGTGGGTAGGAACGGGCAGCTCAGTGGTAAAGCACTATGCTGATATTTTCTATGTACGATATATGATATTTTCTATTTCACTATTTATTTTATCTAATAAACTATTTGATGACTATTTTTCACTGTAGCATTAAGTCTGCCCTGTGAGTTCGGTATCACTCCAAGGGACTTAGCCTTATAAAGTGGGTACTCTTAATTGGGTTAAAATTTGGCGGTCAATTCCTTTTTAAAAAAAACAGCCCAGCTCACACTTTTTTTCGCTAATAGAAACATCCCTCATTATGTTTCAGAAATAAAATGAATCCAAATTTTGCTTCATATGAATTTAGCCATTTTTTAGAAAGAGAGACCTTCGCTGTTGTTCATTTGTGACCCCATTAAGCTATGCAGAGCAAATGCTATACTTGGTAAAATTATGCAACATCACCATGTAAGCAAAGCTACAACAAGTAATGTTTTTAAAAAAATAAAAATAAAAATGTTGGAATGAAACCAAGCAGTGACGTACAAGCAGCGACTGTCCTTGCCCCAATATCTACACAACATAACAAACAACCGGCAAAACCTGATCCAAGCCCAACCTTTCATATGTCCCATTGGAAGTCCTCGAAATAAGTTATACGCCATCAATCACACATGAGAATTATCCATCTACGGGTAATTAATGATGGGAAAGAGCGAAAGCGAGTTGTTCACTAGATGCCAAGGATTGTTCGGAAAAATTATGCAGTTATATATTTTTAAAGTGTTCAATGAATCCGTGACTCGACATACCTATAATGGGATCTGATTAAACGAACTGGATATCGGTATATCGGGTGTAATTAGGAGTTCATAAGCTCGAGTGGATTTATTATCATGTTTCCTTCGCTTCTTATGGAAGCTTATTACATAAGTGATCTAGACCTCTTATGGCTCAGTAAATGTTCGTTTTATCCGGTTAAATGCAAAATCTGGGCATGATCGTTACTAAATTAGTCTAGAATATTATTGAAATAAGCATATAGACCTATTAAGTCTACTTTCTATTTTCAATAATATTTTGCTATACTACTAATTAATTTAATATAATACTATTTTCAATAATATTTTCCTTTTTTTCTTCTATAGTTTATCTTTATATTTACATCTAATTTTCTCAGTATAATAAATATTAAAAATTCTAAATATATATTCATATATATATATTCATCAATATAATATTATTAGCAATGAATCAGAAATCATTAAAAAAAAAATTATATATTTATTATAATCTTTGTTTCGAGCAACACAGTTAATAATGCTATTTGGGATATAATAATTTGATTAGAAAGAATAGTCTTTAGTTATTTCCTGTCCAGACCACGATAGGTCTCTTAGACAGGAATTATCAGAGAGAGCTCTCTGAGTAAATTAAAAGTTGTTTAAAATTGCATAAAATCATTAGAGAATAGAAAACAAAGTTTATTCTGGGACAATGTCCCTTCAGAATAACAGAAATGTATAATTAAAAGTAAACACATCTAACTAGAAACTGCAACAATAAAAATAGCTCAGTTGATTTTACCTGCTACAAAACAAAATATCTCAGTAAACTAAACAAAATAATTTCTTAATCTAAAGTAAAAAATAAGTACAAAAAGTAAATATTATAAACTAATTCATAAGTAACAATTATTCATATAGACACATATACATATGCAAATATATACTTATGTCTATATATCTACACATATGCATACACCACAAATAACATGGCATATGTTTAAACATATCTAATCGTTGTGAAAAAAGCTTTGCTAATACCTTAATCTTTAAGAGTACATTTTCAATTAGAAATACTTTTGAATAGCGTTTAGCCTTTGTTACATAAGGTTGTAGGCAGGAAGACGTACAAACTTTCCTTCCAACATAATGAAAGATGAAGGAATCCGATACATAAAGGATGGATGCTACCCAAAATGTCTTTCTTACCTGTACCCTTTTAATTTAGTACACAGCAAAATTTTAAACCAGTTATTATTGAAATATTGTTGATTGTCCATGGTTAAATGTTAATACTTTTTTTTCGACACTTTGATACAGATATATTAATTATTGGAGAAGTTTGTCGGGGGGGGGGGGCGGTCAGCAAAGAACAACATAAATAAACAAAACCATATTTATTTATTTTATGCCGACGTTTCGACCTGAGTTTCAGGTCTTCATCAGGGCTATAGAACAAAAGAGATAACAACAACATTTAGAGAAACATACAATTGAAAAGGAATAGTATACAAACAAATTTAGAATTATACAAAATATTGAATTAAATCGTAAATGATAAAAAATTGATAACTGATAATTGAATAGTAAAAAAAATTTTTTTAATTGATTGATAATCGTGGAATTAGCTGGTAGTAGATTGAAAACAGTGACAGATGAAATATTATATCATGTAGGTAAGAAGATATGTAGCCCCTGATGAAGACCTGAAACTCAGGTCGAAACGTCGGCATAAAATCAATACTGATGGTTTTGCTTATTTATGTTGTTCTTTGATGACCGCACCCCCTGACAAACTTCTCCAATCATTAATCTACGGTCAACTATCTACACCTCATTATCGATACAGATATATGTTTGATTTTTCTTACATTCGATGTCTGCAACCTCACTATCTAGTTATCCTTCTACGCTTGTTGTGTTCTTAATTGTTTGATTAATGCTCAAATATTTTTTCCATATTTTCCCCACTTCCAAGTTCGGGTTCTTGTTTCATCATGGAAGCATCATACCCATTTATATGGCTTCGGGGTTTTAACCCGAGGATATAAAAGTACATTATTAGTGACCGAAACCCATGGATCGAATGCTGCTTCAAAACACCTGCCAAAGGGCTTTGATCCGGGTACTTATCTAGATCGTTAGCTCATGGATTAATGTCATTAAAACGATAATCGATGTTATTTCCTCCCTCCCCCACTAAATTATTCCGAACGTGCTCTTCCATCGCCGAGACCTGTGCATTACCCCCGGACGGAGTGAATGCACCGCAGTCCCTATTCGTCCTCGAGACTGTAAACACAGGGTGGTTGACCCCGTCCATGGTAATACACAACCCGAGGGGTAATTGTAAAGTCAAAATACCTTTCAGCGGGACCCTATGAATAAAAACCTGGCACAGTTCTTGTATTTTTCTACACAAACCGAACTCATTGTAGTTTCCGCTCTCATGTATCTTCTATTCTTAACTTTCTTGTCCAATTCCTTTTCCCTCTATTGACTGGTTTGGTTTGTCACAATTATTTCTTCAATGTTCACTTCTCCAGTATACTTCAATTGCTCGTTTCATAACGGCGGTTGTACGAATATTACATAAACCATTGCTTATTAATTAATATAGATACTTTCGGTTCGTTTCACATTAAAATACATTTCATGTATGATCACGCGGTCATTTTCCTGAATTTCATTCCTTTCATTTAGTAACGCTCATTCCTTGAACGCCGATTATGCAGTGGGTATTTATTCGATGATGTGCTGAGTCTTAATTTAGTATGCTATTTATGTTTATTCAGTCGTTTTTATTTTATTAATTTTAAAAATAATTTTGCCTACAGACGAACCAAGGTTCCTATCAATTATAAAAGACTGATTTAGATTTACTAAAATTTGGCTAATTTCTACAAATAGAGTTGAGCTTTGGGGTTCCTCTTAATCATCTAATTCCTCTCTTATCCAGTCCTTACGATCCAAAATCCTCACTGCTCCTTACTTTATCACAAATGAAATCATCCCTAAAATCTTTATTTGCTTTATGGATGTATCCCCAACCAGAGAAATCAATCACTCCATAATACTCTTCCCAACCACCCAATCCTAATAGTTTCTGTCCTAGAGTCCTTTTCTTTTCCTGCGTATTGAATTATATTATGTATATATTTTTTCTTTTCTTCACCATGTGTTAAAGTTTTTATTTTTATTTTCTTTAACTTGTGTTAACGTTATTTTCATATTATTTAATTGGTATTATTATTATACTGTTTCCTTTTTGTTAAAGACATAATATTTCTTTATTATTATTTAATATCTTTCTATTTTATTTATTTAAAAACACATTTTCATTATTTTGTTGTGCATGCATAGTACGCATACAAGGGGGCAGCGGTACCAGCGTGGCAACGAGCCAGTCTGCCAACCCAAAGGTTGTCACATCGAGTCCCGGTCCCACCCTAGCTTTTTTCAAGTATAAAATAATGCAAAACTCACTCACAACTTCCCGCCGGGCATCCCGTTAGCCAATGGGTGGCACTCACAAAATATAGACGTGGGGGTGACGAACCCACCCTACGAAAAAACACGTGATGTATTTCCTAATACTTGATGTATTCCTTTTTTTCTTATAATTTTAAAACGATGTAATATTCAATTAGATTCTAATATTAATTTTATATTAAACTAAAGATTCTAACAATTTTTTGTTTGGGCTTTCCGTTTTGTCCAGTGTAATTGGAACCAGAAATGGGACTATCCAATAATTCGCGGTCGCAAAGATGAAATTAGTATTCAGCATCCTAAAAAAAATTATATTTCAGTTACCTAAAACGAGATATATTTCTTGTCCTTATCTGATTGGATTACATGATCAAGAACTCTTTTTTTGTACATTAATTTGATTATTGTTATCTTTTTGAATATTAAGGAATTCGATTAATCGTCGTTATGTAATCTCCTGTTCTCTGTTTGACTGTTCTGCTTTACAAATTAAAACGTGTTCTGTTTTTTCTAAAGACGTGTATGTAGGCCACGTCAGACGCAACAATCAGCCTCTCACTATTGTGCAAAATAAGTTTTATTGTTAATTATCAATCAGTGTTAAAATAAATGTATTAGTTTCAAATCAGTCGATTTAATGTAAAAGAAATTGGTTATTTTTACAGTTTGATCTAGGGACGTTTCGATACTTCTGATATTCAATGGTATCGATACTTTTTGACCTATACTTGCGATTCCAGTAATCGATACTTTCCATTCGATAAATTAACGGTAACGATACGTCCAATGATTGTGAAACCCGTATACAATACGATTTTATTGTGGCCTATGGTCTATTTGTCGGCCGGTACAACCCAGATATCGATACTTTATCTGAATTCGGTTTATCAGCTCAGCCTCATCCAATATCGATACTTTGGTTGTATCGCAACGCTCATGGGTTGCTGAGGTATTAATAACAGGTTACTGAGATATCAATAACTGGTTATTTTTAAATGTTGCAGAATTATTAATTACGGGTTATTTTTGCTGGTTATATGTGGCGTATTTTGTTTTCTTCTTTAATGATTCATAATAATGTTCTGTGTTAACAATGACGAGGCTCAGTCCTGTTGCCTTATCTGATCACTATCACATTCTGTTGGTGATTGATATAAATATTAAATATGATTTGTTATTTTAATTATAGTAATTTTTAGACTTGTCGATCTTTTATTAGGAATTTACATCGTTACGACTAAACCCGCAAACATTTACCTGAACAATGTATTTAATTTTTTAACCTTGAGATCTCCTTATTTGGCATTTTAATATAAAAGAGAGATAGACATAGAAAGATGAGCTCATTTTAATTTTTTAAAAACCACACAAATTACATAATCCGTTTAGTATATATTTGGTCCTTTCCATTGAAATAATCTTTTTATTTTATCCCAATCCGGTGCTGGTAGGCATGGAGCGAGTTTTGGTACCGGTTTTGTTTGACCTCATTTCCTTTCCAGTTCGCCGATTAGATTTTTTTTTGGGGGGACTTTGAATCATTTTTCCCAAGCTATATTATCTGAATCAAAACACTTTATCGAGTTCAAGAGATGGATTTTATACGTCTACAATAATTTGTTATTTATGATGATTATGGAAATCGTGCGTTTATGCCCTCTTATTTTATATTATATATTATTTTCGAATGGCAGGAATTAGTTTTTATTTAAGGTTTTCTTTTAGTTGTACTCGTACACTTTTTTCTATTTACTTTTCCTTACCAGTTTCTGTCATAATCATTCTCCTTCTTAATTCCAATTTTCTCTACTTTTAGACTCTTTTCCATTCATTTGAAAATGTCGATCTTAAAAAAAGTACAAAAAACTGTTGTTGTTTTTTTTTTTTTTTGCTTTTTTAGCTCCTTCATTGGCTCATTCGTTCATTACCAGTTAACCCATAAATGAATGAACGCATTGTAGTTTTATTTTTTACTAATTTCTTCTTGTGTCATGTTCACATTTTTTATGTAGTGTATTGGTGAACCATATATGTTGCAGTATTTATTAACTAGTGGAATGAAAGAATCGACTCTCAAATATAAGACCATTTTCATTTTTTTTTTTTTTAATTTAATTTTTACGTCTTTTTTTGTAATAAACTATAAAATATTTTTCGCTTATTTGTGTTCACAATACCACTCCACTGACCGTACCTTTCACTATCTTCTCCTTGGAATAGAAAATGGATTATTATTAAGACATTGTTCTCCTCTCTCCTGGGCACGGGTTCGAATCTAAGTGTGGGAGATTTATGTTTTTTCTGCGACATCACCCTCTTGAGTCTCACTCAGCATCAATAAAGGGGGTACTCTTAATTGAGGGAAAAAACCTTGAGGTTGATCCTGATCCTTATCAAATCATTTCCTAGCACAATAGTTGGTCTAGGGGCAGTATTTCCTTTCCAAGTATTGAACACAAGAAGACCCTTCATGTATTGTTTTTTTTTTTTATTATAAACTAAAATTATAATCTTACTTATGTTGTATTTAAGATTCATTATTGCTTTTAAAAATTGGGAAGTAAAATTTCTGTTAAAATCATCCTTGTGTTTTGGATCTTCGTTGCCATTTCTAAAAACCTTGAGATTGGAATGCACAAGATTACTGATAACTTTATACTAGAATGGAAGTGGGTAATCCTTGGAGATTAGAGGCGTGTCAAGATTGGACGGGACAGTCCCCCACACGGCGGCCCCGTATCGGATTGAGGCGGCGTTGCCAAGGTAACAACCAGGCAGGTGGTGGCCAGGTGTTGTCCCACCTGTCTTCCCCTTTCTTCCGCTCTCTCTTCCTCCAGTTATATCTTCCATTATACGCTTCGCGGTTTTTTTTTTTCTCTTCGGTTGATCCCCGACGTTTCATAATCATAGTAGAGCTGGTCACCTGGCTGCATTTGTTACCGTACGTGCAATGAGCCGAGTAACGTATCGGGGATCGATGAAAGAAACAGTGTTGCCTGTTGAACCATCGCCTCACCTTGACATTTCCCGAGCCATTTATAAGAAGTAATCACCTCCCGTTAATTATCCGAAAGGTAAATTGCTTGTCTTCGCTGACATTAAAGTTATAAAAGAAATGCTGTTGGCCCGCTCTGACATAATTCACTCCAAGGCTCACGGTTAATATGAGCTTCAGGAAAAATGTATTTTATATACAAGATCATTGCGATTAATGGATTCATTAGTAGCTACTATATCTGAATGGGGTCGATTTTACACTAGTAACATCTTTCAAGTGTTTGTTGAAATTGAATTAATAATAATTAATTTTATATTTAATTAGTTATTTATGGACTGTTAACCTTTATTTATAATCGATTCCTGACAGCCTTCCTAGATCTTTGAAAAGAAACTCTTGCACCATCCTATAACTACTGATTCCTTCATACGTTATCGTCTTATCATTTAAATCACTCAGTACATTTACTTATTTTATGTTTTAAATGCCAACAAATTAATTTTTAATTTTCTTAAGAAAAACAAAATAGTTGGCTATGAACTATAAACTAAATAAAAATATATGTTCACTATTTTCACATAACACCCTACTTACGTTCCCAAGTTATTTGCGTATTGGTGGGCTCGTGTTGATGCTATTTTGTTATTTTCGAAAAAAAAAAGACAAAAGTTATGAATAAAAAACTTATATTATTCTGTATAAAAATTCGTATTCAAAGGTTTCTTGAGGTGGGAACAACGAATATAAATTTAGTTCCTGCCACGAATTTCACAGTTTAACAAAACTTTATAGGACCGTATTGCATTTGAGAAAGATGGAGTAGTCTCGGGTTTTTTCCGTTCGAATCTTTATTTTCTCTTATAATTATTCATAAATTCTCACCCTATTTAGATATATTACTCAATTTAGAAAAAAAAAATCTTTTACTGTGCCTTTGGTGTCAATATAGTGAACTACTCGTCCTTGTTTAGAAATATAAATTCGATTATTGCATTTTTTTTTTCTATAGAATAAATGCATTCATTTTAATATTTATTAACCCATATTTTGATTTATCTGATGAACATTCATTAAAATCGTCATAAATTTTGAAACACGATATTATTTCCGCCTAATGATTGGTTTTTATTTATTTAAAATAATTTATTATTTGGATAGCTTTTTTTTATCAGGGAATAATATTTTGTAATTCGTTTGTAGTGTTAAGCTAAAATAGGCCGTGGGCTCCTGGCCAGGCCGAGCCCTGACACAGGGGAAAACCTGGAGGTTAGGGCAGGGTGTTGGCCACCGCGGATCATTACCAGTCTCTGTCAGTGCCAAGCCTTTTGTATACTTACCAGTGTGCTCATTCAGCGCTTTATTTCGTTTCTTTTGATGATATAAGCATAATTAAATAATCTGTTTTATTTTTTCTAAAAATAAGAATAAAACCTACTAATCAGTTTTTTTTATCAAGATTATATCTGCGTAATGTAATATATTTGCACACATTACAAAATGAATATGTCATATAGTCTTAAGAGGGTCTGATCTATATACCACATCCTAAACCTGAAAGACAAAAACATAAAATAAGATTCTGAGCGTTCATGAAAAGATATTCCTTTTTTAATCCTCCTTCTCATTTGGATTTAATTTGAACTTTATAAGTGATTTGTGTGATCCTGGTTACGACCAAAATATGATATTTTATTTATTCTTGCATCATAAATCTATGCCTTTCATTTAGTGCGGCAATAATGTGTGCATGCAGCATAAAAATTCAATTTTTTATCTTATTTATTATTTATTTTATGCCTACTATAATAAATGATGAAATTCAATTAATCACGTAAATATTTCTGTAATTTATGTCGTTGATGGAGATAGTAATAAATTTCACTGGTAAACAAAAAAAAATTTATGTTTATATTTTAACAATTAAATTTGATTCTCTTCATAATATAATACATGATGTAAAATGCGTAATACTATTTAAATGAGCAATACAATTTTAATGAAAATTCGATTATTATAACATAGGCAGATTTTAAATTATGTATCATTTATTCGTGATCTATACTCTCAGGTTTCATTTTATATTTTCCTTCTTCTTTTTTTTATTAGAATTTTATACTTATAACTTTAACTTTTTTTTTCTAAATTATTCTTTTCGAGATTCCGTTTGCCAATATTGTTGGTTATCAGCCATTTTCAAGAGAACCATTGAGCATAAACATTTTTTAAGGACTAAAATGAAAGCTATTTTCAAATTTACTTCGAATTAGTTATATATGTTTTTTCTGGTAACGAATATGTTTTAAGATGTTTCACAAAATTTTAACGACTTTTTGTTGATTGTGGTCAATGTTTGAAGAAATGTATATTTAAAAGTAACGCTGCAGAGCTCATTTTGGTTTCAAAATTTGGTTTTCATGGAAATTAAAACTTTTTATTTCGTGAAGTTTGCTGTTGTTATATTGAAATTCATTAATTCGAGGATTCTATTGTGGTTTGTCTTGAGAATGTATAAAGTGAAATAAAATTATGACCATTTGGATATATTAGCTTGTATGTGTAAAACGAATACATAGGGAGGGAGATCTGATATTTTTAGAAATCCTGTATTTTTTTGTATTTTATTCCCCTATAATATTCTTTCTGAATTAATTAATTTCACTTTATTGAATGAATGCAGTAGCTGAGATATACCCGACAGCATTCGAAGTTGGAGTACAGGGGCCCGATGAGAGACTAGGTCAGGTATTGTGACCGTAGTCACAAAGCAGCCAAACTTTCCGCCGCCAAGTTTCACCCCTTATCTCAACCCCCCCCCCTCCTCCCGCCAACACTTCAGAATAATATTTATTACTTTTAACTCTTGGTATAATTTAGCTGACGGGACTTTTTAACGTCTTCCGTCGACTTTATTACTTAGCCAAGAAGATATATCTTCGCGTTTTGTGAAAACTTAATTTTATCGGCATTCACTCCAGTTGTAGATCGTAATCGATAAAGCGTTTTATTTTGACCTCTTGACCACGCTGTATTTCTCTGTATTTTTTTTCTTTGGTAGCATTAGATATAAAATGTATATATTTTTTATTAATATATTCTGTGCATATCGCTGTATGTATATTTATACACCCATGCGCTCAAGTATATACTAGAATTGATCTTCAAACCAGCTCCATGTGGGTTTGCCTCGAGAACCACAAGTTCTGCGACCTGCAGCCTTTCACTTCTAAACGGGTTCTTCAGACCAAGAAAGAAAAAATTCTTTCTTGAAAGTGTAAGAAATCTGCTGCTTTTTTCCAGTTAATATTTGTCATTACTTCTAAGAGGGATTTAAATTTTTAAAAGAAATATAATAATTCAATATAAATAGTACTTTTATTAATTAATAATAGAAATATTCTGGCACATAAAAGTCGTTCCCAGAGAATAATTTTATTTCCATTTGCTATACTCATGAATAGAAATAACATATAATACTCTTGATTTGATTATTTCTAAATTATTGAGTACTGACGTATAAATAGCCTAAATAAATAATTACAGAAATACCATAAATAGAACTTCATGAAACCAAAAAAATGGATCATTACTGATTAATACATTCCATCTAATTCAAAATTAAAATTTAAAGAATAATTGTAATAAAATAAAACATATCCAGACCATAGACCACCCAGGCCGGATTCGAACCGGCCCCGCTGCAGTTCCAACTTTACCAAGTCCAACGCCTCAACTCACTCAGGTACAAACGGCCCCAATATTCTAATTTTATTAAAATATTTTTAATATAACTAAAATTTTATGTTTACACTAAAATTATATGTCCTAATTAATTTTAATTTATAATTAATTTGTTGAGATTTAAAAACTATTAGAGTGTTGTTTTAATTCAAGTTCATCAAGGTGATATAGTTTTTTTTTTTTAGATTTGACTTTATTCACTTTAAAATTCTTTAACCTTACAATATGTTATATTTTAACACTCTTTCAATAGCCCCCCTGTCCCGTAAAAAAGAGATTCATAAATTATAAAGAGATTCATTATTCATAAAGGAATAATGGTGACTGAAATCGCCCAATTCATAACCAACAGTTTATAATGATTTGAACCTGGTAATAAAGAATTTGTCGACAGAATTGAAAAAGGAGTTAATAATATCAACTGAGTTCTTAGTGAGTTTTTTTTTTAAAAGAAAAATACTTATAAAAAAAAATAATAAAATTATATAGAAAATGTGTAAGTATTAAGTTCGGTTAACTTTTTATACAACAGTACTAAACATTTAAGTAAAAAGAAAATTAATGACTTTCTGATATCAAGTAAATATTTGCATATTGTTTTTATAATTTATCACTCCCATGTGCTCCAATCGAACTTTGGTCGAGTGTTTACTATTTTGTTTCCTTATATCCAGATTTATTAGGTTTGATTCCTGTTTTATATGTAATACATTAAATTAATGTTTATTTTTTCTTTCCAGATAAAGAGTTTCCTCCTGCTCCAGAACCTGAAGAACCTGAAACAGAAAGTAAGAAATAAATATTTATTTATAAATAATTTCTAAAAATTATCATAAAGTATCAGAAGAAATTAATTCATCTTTTTCCAGAAAATAATAAAACCCATACCTTTTTCATTATCTATGAAGGGACTAATTATCGTTGTTGTGTAATAAATTAATAGTGCTTGATTTTTTTTCAACTGGCCTGGGTGATTGTTTTTTTTTTAAACTAATTTTCTTGCTTAGTTACCTTCTGTGATTTTCTCAATAAAATAATACATTACTTTTGAAGAACATATGGAGTAGTATACAAGACACTAAGTGGTATTATTTCGGGAAGACTGAAGGAAGCAACAGTCTATTATAGTTATTGTGAACCTGTACTGTAACCTATATACTTAGTTGCGTGTGGCATGTGGGAACGGCATGTGGCATGGATAGAGTATCTGTCCGAGGGAATTAGTCAAAACCGTTATTTTTTGTTTCACTTCTTTTGGAGTATACACATTTTTTAAAATTCTTCCTTACACGATTTTATATATTTTTAATTAATTAATAAACATCTGCGTGTTTTATTTTCTGGAATGTCAAAAATTGTATAGGTACCTTACTATATTTCGCCGTCACAGTTCAACAGGGTAACGTCTCAAAAATGGTCGTTTTGAGATCTACTTGTAATCTTTGCAATAAGGTTAAGATCTATTCTGTAAAATACAGTAAGATATATGTCATGAAATCTAAATAAAAAAACATATTTCGAGATATTACAGTTTAGAACTATATAGATCTTATCCTTAGTGGTAAGATAACATGCATATAAAAAAATAACTATTTCTTGAGATGTTACAATGTTGAACTGGGACAGCGATTTATAGTGCATTTTAAATTACTTTGGGACCCTCCGTAGATGAGATGGTTAGGCTTGTTAGATTTTGAGATCTCCGGGCAGCGCCGGTTCGAATACGGTCTGAGGAGTTGACTTTTTCCTTAAGTGGCGGTCCCACAAAATGAAAAACTTGACCCCCCACCATGGTTAGAATAGATCAGTCACCAATAGATAACTTAACAAACATCTTCGTTGTGGTTTGCCTTAAAAAAAATTATTTTGACCGCGAATCAACTTGGGGATCAAGTGACTAAGGGCCTATAAAGTGAGTTCATTTGGTTATAGGATAAACCTGATTGGGCATTAATGCTAACCAAGTCAACTCATATAACCAACATACTTTGTAGTAGCCCAGGTCACTTTTTATCATCTTGGATATTATAATTAAGTATAATGGATATTATACTATAGGTAGGTTAATTAGTATTCTTGGCTTCAGAAATTCTGAAAGCTGAACTGTTACTGATATTCTGTCGGTAGTTTAGGGTTGTATGGGCTTTCGAAAATAATGGTATTACAATATAGTTTTTTTTTTTTTCATATAACTATTATCACATTCTAATCTTTGTGTTTATATCAACTTTGTAATTTATCTGTCTATTTATTTTTCGTAAAAATTTCGAGGAAATATATTATAAACCCATGACCTCAATACTGTATACATAATTGTCCCAGACCAACAATGGCGGAAGGAGTTGGTTGCACGCCCTCCTGAATTAGGTTCCTGGAAGCATTTATACTGCTCGTGGTCCAAGACGGGGTAGAACGAATGGCTCTGATTCATCGCCTCTTGTGAATGTCTCAAGGAGTAGGATGTCGCGCCACTTAATAGAACGGTTCTACCTTGGTCTGTACAATTCGATAATTAAACCAAGAAGGATAGATTAATTTAGTAAATTTTCCGGACTCTAGTGGTTGTTACAGGGATCCAGGATTTAAATTTCGTCTGGTTATTTTACGAATCTTGTAACTTCTAGGAAAAATGATGTTCGTAAATTGTTATATCAGAGTTTCCTGTAATTATTTTATTTCACCTAAGGAAATGGGCATGTTTAGACTTCTAAATATGCGTGAATGTTATCCAATGAGGTTTTACTTTACCTTTTAGTCTGTCCTTCCTCAAAATAATTAAACAATGAATTGTGTCCAGGTTTTAAGAGCAGTCATAAATATATTACATACTATAAAATCTTTTAATAATTTTTGAGAGCTTAATTGTTGAAATCCACTTCTTTTTTAAAAGTTTTTTCTAATTTATATATTAGAAAATAATTTTTTTTTTATCAAATACGACTTGTGCTTCTATTATTTAATGTTGTACCGAACTAATAATGTAGAAAAAAAAAGTTAATATGGTTAATAGTCCTCAGGATTTTGTATTGAAAGGATTAGATACGTTTCATGTTGGAAAATACGCAAGAAAAGTGTCACAATTAAATTGGCAATATTTAAGAGCATTCAATTTCCAAATATTCATATTGATATATCATATTTTTTATAAATTGCAAGGAAATATTTACTACTGTAATAATTATATTATAAAAATAGCTTCATGTTATTTAACAACTGTTATAGTATTTTTAATAAAGCAATTTTGAATCATTTTTTTGTTTTTTCGCGAGTGTGCAAGATATTTTGCTTATTGAAATATTCATATAACATAATTTTATTTTTTTTATTATTTAGTTATTAATTTATTAAAAGTGTATAATGGTTTTATTTTTTGGCGCCCGTTCTGCATTTTTAAATCTGATTACTATGTACACAATGAGTATTGGAATACTAAATCCATGTTATTGTTATCATGATAACCCATTATTAATTTGAAAATAATATTTTCATTTACCTACCTTAAAAATTTATCAAAATAGAAGGAGATATTCAGTGCTGAGGTAAAAAGAAACAAAAAGATTTTAATTATTTACTGATATCCCAAGTTTCGACCCGCATTACAGGTTTTCATCAGGGCTTTTATGATGAATGGAAGTGTTTAGGGATAGACAAATGACTGTAAATTTCAAAGGACATAAAACTATTTTTGTTTTTGTCTGCAGTTGTGACCTTATTCTAATTTAATATGATAAAAAGTACTTCCTCTTTTAAATATTTTATGTAGTTTAAGATTAAGTAATATTTATTACAATATGATAGTCACGTGTATTATGTCTTATACCTGAGGCTTGTAGGTATAAATACATCCACGCCCCTGTTGCTGGAGTATTTCATGAAGGGATGGAATTTCATTTGAATCCATTGAATCATTAAACGGCTCCAAGAATCTAGATCCGTGCGTATCGATGCGTCATTCGATATCGATTCAAATTTTATCAGAACGCTTGATTCCGTATTCTGACAGAGAGAAAAATAATACTGGCTCTGCTTCGATTCATGTGGGTGGATTATTCTGGATGGTCTCTATGTATTAACTCTACCTATATGTCGTGTGGGTGGAACAATATTCTCATCACGGAATATTTATTTATTTAAAATTGCCAATCCGCCATAATTAGTGCCTAGATGCCAAAGTATAGCATGAAATTATTCCAAGGTTCTAGGAAGGAATCCCAATCAGAGAAGTAGTGAATTATGGATGGGGACAGGTTCCCAAGAATCGGTCGCGGTCAGCTAATTAACGTTTCTGGTCATAACCGAGTTTATAACAATCATTATTATAATATATAGTAATACTATATAATATAATCCTTCTATTATACAAAGCACTATAATATAATTCTTATAATTGGATAGAATAATAGTATTATATTATAAATGCTACAATAATATAATAGACTACAATATAAAGCTCTTGGTTCTCACCATATTTTAATTAAACCAACTATGAAAATTGCATATTTAATATGATTGACTTTTGTTCCAAGAATAAAATATAGTATTTTGTGCAATTTTACTTATATCTGCATTTGCTAACCCTACCATCTTAGTTCAATTCCCTTGTTTTTGGAACCGTGATTTTATTATATGTTTAATTATTTTATTTTATTAAATATATTTGATCGTGAGTATGTGAATTAGAAGATTGTCAGGACTCCGGTAAAGAAGAACAAATAGTTTTCAATGCCAATGTTTCCACCCACAATGCAGGTCTACTCCAAGGCTGTACACATTGATAAATTCGAGTGTTTATTTGTTTACACCCACTAATAGAACATCTCCTACATCTCCTGCTATTTAATTTATTTTATGTGATGGAATACAAATATACAATGGTTATATTTTGTACACACAGACACATTTAATAATTTTATAAATATATATAAATTAATATGTATAAATTTATATACATTAAATCTTTACCGGTACAACCCATGAAAGGTCAGGGGTGCAGTACTTTGTAAGGTAGTTACTAGTTACTGTGAAAGGTAGTGATTTGGTCAGAATCACGCTCGACCGCCAGATTTTTAGCAGAGTAATTATCCATCAGGGCTAAACAAAAAAGATTCAAATAAGGTAGATAGAGTCAATTTAAGAGTAAAAAAAGTGATATAAATCATGTGTGAAGGTGGTTGTATATAAACTATCAAAAAATTATATAAAATGATAAAGATAAATACGAAAAAAATATTTACAAACATAATAAAGAGTATTGAACTGATACATTAGAACATATTTTATTTTTAATTTAATTAGGGATAAAATAATATAATTATGATGAAATAAACCAACTAGTTATTATGTCTCCTTATTAAAAAATATATATTATGATGTATCATCTCACCACTCTTTATTATTATGTTAATAATTTTTACTGTCATTAGTTTTATTATCATAAAATTATTTTTATTCTGAGTTTCTACAATGTGGTATAGTTCACTCTGGTTCTCAACGGCTAAGTTGTTGAATCCTTGAAAGTTCATTAATTGTGAAAAAAAATTTTCCGTTTTACAAAAATCCTTTATTTAACATTATTTCACCGATCTTTCCGGGTATTTCTATATTTTAGTCACATAACAGTATTAATATCTTAATTAATGATAATTAGTGTGTAAACACTCCATCTGTTTTTAATGTAGTCCAAACTTTATTTTATTGTTTCCTTTCCTTCTTATTAAAATGTGCATAATTTTATTTTAGGTAAAATATTAATAAAAGTTTTTTTTTTATTTACATTTCTTTCACTGGTCTGCTCAGTATTTTATCTGAATAGAAGTTTTTCTCTGGAGTGAAAGATCGATTCCTCATTATTCCAGAAATTTAGGTAAAGTCTTTTGACGGGATTTTGTAGAAATAATTATGTTGTTTATATTAGTTAGAGTATCGTGTTTAATTAACGACACTACCCATTACTGTGGCCAAAGAGACAGCCTTGGTTAACTTCATTTTTACGTCCGCACAGACAAGCCTCGAAAGATTTATTTGTTTAAAAATTCTACACAAAAGACGGTACTAAGGACAAAGTTAATGCTGTTTTTAACTCTCCCCTGTTTCCTAAGGAGCTGATAAATACTTATGAAGTGGGGAAAGTTCCCGGGGTAGAGAACTTGGGCCTGTATCAACTTTTGTCCTTTATCGCTTTAATATAGAATGATTTCTTTCAGGGGGAAGTTTTTAGCCTTTAGTTGTCCCCTAAGTAAGGAATAAGTTTCCTAAAATCTAGTAAATTACTCCGCTCATTTGTTTAAGAACAATTTCTCATCTTTGGGTTATTTTTATTGCCTAAAAAATAAAAAATGTTGATTCCTTCATGGTTTCATAAAATTGGCAATTTGTGTTACCATCAACAATATCTGTTGATGGACCAATATAATTTTCTTCGGTGAAGCGAAATTCTGATTATAATGAGTAGTAGTGAAAAAAAAATTACATCGGACTGAAACTTTTTTTTTTCTATATTGTACAGAATAGCGTATAATCCATTAATAATGTGGGTTAGAATCCCTTCTGGGTTATTCTATATTTATTTCATGGAGAGCCCGAGAAATGAATGTTGACATTCCTACTCCAGGGATGAATAAGAAAGAAATAGCTTCATAGTAAAATACCAGGGCATTCAAAAAGTCCTGTCGTTTTTCGTTTGTTCGTTGTTTATTTTGTTTCTAGAGTGTTTGCTAATTAATTCCGTTCAATACAACTTTTATCCATGTAAACACAAATGTTTATACTTTATGAATAGGAGGCTAAGGAGGATTAATTTAATGCAG
>NW_027109908.1:2380175-2396002 GCF_000696795.3 Halyomorpha halys
GGATATTTTGATGAATAAAGGTGATTATTTGAAAATATTTATTTATTTATAATTTCCCCCAAAAAAACGACAGGACTTTTTGAATGACCTGGTATCTCTAAATTGTTTATTGGATAATTAAAGTTCTCCCCTCCCCGCACGAGATAATTATTTATGATGATATTCTATATGTTAATATGTGAATTGTACAAGGACCCAAGTCCATTAGGAGACCTTTCTTATATCTTTAAAACATTCACTTATAATAAGTCAAGTATTGGTCGATGTACGACGACGTAACAATCTCTCTAGATCATAAAAACAAAAGTAATTTTAAAATATCTTAGCTCACCCTCTCTTTTACTCAGAATATAGGGTATTTTTTATCTTGTCTAAAAAATATTCACCATTAGCTAGTAGGGCATTGTTAAAAAAATAATTACTTATGCATCATTTTAAAATTAGAAATCGGCGGGGATCACGAACTTTATTTTATTAAATTTATTTTTATTCACTTTATTCGTAATAATTGAAGGTGGGTTCAACCTGATTCGCTGTTTTAACTACTTGGATAGCTAATTATCATTTTTGATAAAATCCACCCTTAAGTTGGCACTTTTTATTAGTTAATTTTAATTATAATTATTTTAACTACTAGAAAGCTGATAAATTGTTCAATTATTTAATGACTTAGTATTTATTTTATGTCTTATTTTATAGTAAAATTAATTAAGGCAGTGCTAGTGGGGAGAAAGAGAATTAGCAACTCCATGGTAGTAAATGAATTCTGCGGGACAGTTGACAAGGGTTTATTTCTCATTGAGTAACCCAATGCCCCCACTGGTCGATATCCACTCCGCTTGGCCCCCCACTGTAATTCCCACTGTTTCTAACTGCAGTTTAGTGGGAATGTGCTGCCCCTGTTTCACGATAACTTCTCTTCTGGAATTTTATAAATGATGTATGTCCCTATATACTATGTTTATGCTTTCTTATTCAAAAACATGGGAGTTTTTATGTGATAAAAAAGTCAAAATTGGTATTTATTGTCACATAAATATGTAATAAATACATTAAAATATTTAAGATAAAAAAAAAAAATCACAGATCTGGAAATCCAACTTAAAAAGGTCTGAAAATAAACAAAATACAGTTTTTTTTATTTTTTTGTAAATATTTAAAAAAATAACTTTGTATTGTAATATTTGTTTTAATTCGTCATCCTCATATTTCCTATCAAAAAAATTGCAAGTGAGATTCTTCTTCAAGTTTTAAAAAATAAATCGTTGCGATTTGGATCAAACGAGATACTGTTCCACATCCAGGAACGTAATATGATTCTTGAACCATCCCCTAAGTTTATTTTAGGCTTCTCAGGAGACAATGAGAACTATTTATGTTGTATTTTTTATCCATTTAATTTTTTTTTCCCTAATTAAAAACAACATATCAATCCTTACTGCATATTCCATTTACAGGTAATTGAAAGTACAGAGTAAAAACGGAATGCGGACCTAGAAAAATCTTTGCATAAAATGTAAAAACGGTATAATATTTAAAAAATTGTAAAATTAAATCTCTACAAATATCATGCACCATATATTCCTAGGAAGAATCAACTGGTATATAGAAGCTGTAGAAAAAAAAATAAAAATTCGATTCCTACTAAATACACTACTTATTAGTGAAAATTAATGATAACATTGGCAAGGATAACTTTTCAGTAACCATTGTACTGAATACATTTATTTATTTATTGACAGTTATTTAACCCAAGAATAAATACGGTTAAGTCTAAAATACACCTACTAGCCCCAATAATCGTTACTGTTAACATTTATCATTCATTAGGTTGAGGGAAATTAACTTTGTCTCACCTTGTGAGAATTCGATCGTTGTAAATGGATGAATGGAATTAATTACATTAATTATGTCTACTACAATCGTTTCTTAGATAGTTCTAGATAAGGAAAATTTTGTTACATTTTCATTCAAAATTTAAGGCCTATTCCAGCCTCGCCTGTGGGCTTTCTTAACTCCGTGGTCAACCTTATGGTTTCATCCGTTCCATGCAAATATAACCTTTAGATCCGCCCTTCACTAAAACTCCGTTTTCATGAGATGTAAAATGTTGTTAATTAATAAAATATAATAAAAGAAAAAGTGTACAGGCTTATTTGATACTTTTTTATTGAAAGTCTCTATTAGTGTAATACGTTTTGTAGATTCTGTTAATAGTCGACGCGAGTGAGTGTAGTTGAGGCGATGCGTACTAACAATAGAGAGACTATCTAGACACTGTCATGACACTTGCATACTAACTACTTACTTGGATGGGTGAGTCAGAGTTGACATCACGTGACCCCGGGAACGGTGAACTTGTTGACGTTCCCCCTCCACCTGCCCTATAGAGCTAAGTGGTGGGGGAACCTGCCCCGCTTCCAGCCCAGTTCTATACCCACCTTCTCTGTGTCTGTTTCTATCGCTCCGCTCTCTATATTATCTGTTCAATCAGTTTTTTTTGTTCTAATATATTTCTTTTTTATTGTTTTTTTTATTTTCTCTGTGATTTGTGAAGTTCAGTGAGTGCCACCTGCGGGATTTATACTTGGAATAAGGTAACTTATTATAATGTGAAACTATTGCTCCGTGGCCTGTACCAACCAAGGCCATCCCCTCCCCATTGAAAGGATTGAGATTGTGTCGATTGCAGTTTTGTATTGGAATGGTCCAATCCTCAGCCTGCGGAGGCCATATTTAGACACGGTTCCCCCACTCCCCGTATAACGGGACCCCTCATTATCTCTTAGACAGATTTTGCAAATAGTGATAAATACGTTTTGTATATTCTTCTCGGGGTTGAAAAGATTATGTTGAAGAGTTGCGGGGGAGGTGATTCCAACGATGGCGGAGTTTGAAAAGCTCTTTGTCATCCCTCCAAGGTTACCACACCTGCTCTCTCCTCATCCGGTTCTGTCCGTGTTTCCTGTCCCATGCACTCTATTAATAGTGAACGTCACTAATCTAATCCAATGTCCCTCATCATGGGCTATCTTCTGGCAGTTTTTGTGGAGTAAGCGTCTTTGGTGGTTTTACATAAGTGGCTTCTGGCTTGTTTTCTGCTACATCCAACCTTATTAATACTCTAACTGAAACATCATTAGCTGGTAACTTAATAGAGAAGACTCTAATTTAGAAAATGTTTAAAACATTGATGATGAAGATAATTTAGCATTCAGAAAAACATAAAATGTTTTGCTTTAGGAAATACTAAAAAGAAATCTCTTGAAAATGGACATTAGCCTGAAACGTGGACCATGGAAGTTCACAAGGGTCAATTATTCTTAACAATACCTAATAATTAAGTAAAACATTTACCCTTTTTGTCCATTATTAATAATTGGCTGTTAAAAAATCCTTTTACTATTCTAGGCAGTTAGTTAATTTGTACACGAATCATTTCTATGGTTTGGAGCAATTATGCAAAATCATTGCTGAGGAAAATGATCATCGAATGTCAAAATTTTAAATTCAGAACAAAAAAAAATTTAATCATTCATTCAGAAATGAGAATGGAGTATGTTTCTATTTAAATATATATATATATATTAAATAAGCGTATCATAATCAAATATATAACATAAAATATTGAATTGATTTGTCCTGTACTATAATATCGTTTAAACGCCATAAGTGGGAATAAAAATTAATAAATTAAATTGCAAATATGCTTCTGTCAATACATGAGCGGAATCTTTGCTCAAATCCCACAATTTTGTAAGACGCTATGGATAGAGCTATTTTTATTACCGCCTATATTCATGTAAAAACAAATCGTAGTGGGAAATTTGAAATTTGGGCAAACACTAAATCTAGAACTTCGTGAAGAATAACGAAAACCATGTGATCTAATTAAAGAAAAATGTGGCCTTCTTTATGATTACCTAAATTGGATGCGTCCTAAAATGTTAAAAAGCTCCTCAATCTCTCGTATATATTTTGTATTCATGATAAAAAAAACATATACTTTGAAGTATTCATCCTCTTCTGTTTATTTCGTAATTAATTCCTCTAAAGTATTTTTTTTTTCTGCTAAAAATCATTGTTGTTAAATATACATATATGAAATAAAATCATATTGAACCTATTATTGAATGATCGATGTTTAACATAATCTTTTTAAACTCGATTACATCTATAATATAATGCTAATATTAGGTTTGTAGCAATGTTGATAGTTGACAATTATTTTTTCATTAAGATAACTTATACACTACAACTTGGCTTTACTATGTTAAATTCTGGCGTCTTATAGGTAGGTAACTTTACGAGTCTTCGAAATTACTTTTTAATCACTGGATTTCTTACGTTAGTTTCTCTTCTAATTGTTAGATTTTATGATTAAAATAAATATATGATCGTATTTGAAGGTCACATCTAATTAATGGACCTCAAGACTTTCATGGCTACTCAGATCCTGACCTATATTATTCAAACAATATTCAAATTCAAAATAATTACAAGAATATTGCATTAATTATATTATCCTTAATTTATTCTCATTTTTTATTTATTTATTTATTTACTCGAAGTAAAAATTATTCTGTTTGTGTCCAAGTCTTGTGATTGACCTTGTTTAATGTTAATTAGCTCCGCATTTTTCCTCAGCTGCTGTGGGAATGGGAGTAATTCTATTTTTAAAATACTGACATAATTTTAATTACTGATTAAATAGAATTTATAATTATTTAAATGTATAGCAGAAATTATGAATTCCATCAGTATTTCCTGTAATTTAAGTTTAAAAAAATAAAAATAAACATAATTGACCCATATTCACATTTTTGTATTTCCTTTATTGTATGCTATAGGTAAACGTTACAATTAACAATAGCAAATTATGTCATTTTGACACTATTATTTAATGTTATTATTCATGATAGTTAAAATTGTATTCCTCTGTTAATTGTATATTATAAAATGAAAATAAATAGTAAAATTTTTCCAAAGAGAATTCAGTGAACAATTATTTATTATTATTTTTTTTTTTTTATGTTCTAAATAAAATAGTAATGAAAAATTAAATGTTTTTTTTTGTTTTTGTTTTTTCAAGCAGTTCTCTAAATATCTACTTTAATCAGTCTCTATAAATTCTTATTTTCTTCTTGGTTATTCCTAATAAATTTGTATTTTAAAGTAATTGTACGGTAACAAATAAAACGATTTACTGAATTGTTTTTGTTTTTTTTCAAATTTATTTACTTATAAATGCTTAGGTTAAAAAAATAAATAATAATAATTCTATCTTTTTTTTTTTTGTCAACAGACTATGCTTTAGTGAAATTTAATGTATTTACTTTGTTTTAATGATACACATTACATAACAAATAATGTTACATTCCATTGTCTTTTCACTACATAAAAATCTGTCCTCAAGGAAAATATTTATAGCCATATGAAGGTCATATTGAAAATAGCCAAAAGGCTGAACTAATGGATAGTTACCAATTTGATTGTTGTATTTTGTTTTTTTAATTCACTTAATAGGATTTTTTTTTAATATTTTGATTTCTTTAATATACTTTTACTTAAATATATGCTATTATTATTATGATTATACTTTTTTTAATTTATTAGGTACTCTGTTAATAAATTGTGACTAGAACTTCCCACTGTTTCGATGGAATCCATCCGGCGTTAAAATATTCTAATTAAGCTTATCTAAATGCAGATAGTTATAGATTAAGTATAACGAACAGAAATGTCCCAATTTTACGCCAGTATTTGTCGGAAGTTCCCGTTCAATCCGGCTTTAATGCTTAGAAAGTTTGTACCTGACTAAACACTGAAATGGAGAGAAAGTGGTGGTTGAAACTTGCAGTTAACTACTGATTGGTCCGGGAACTTTATCAATTTGTCTTCGGAATGTTTTTGGCCTCGAGTTTTATTGCGATGTTCTAAATCCTAACTACTCTTCTTCTAAAATAAAACTTAAAAAAAAAAATGATATACCTTTCTAAATTTGTGTATAATTAATTCTCTCATAAAACAATGTGGTAAATAAATTACTTTTTTAATTTTATCTGTAATGTTTAGTTTCTAGCTAATTTTGGTTCCAAACTATCCTATGTTTTGGGAGTTTATTTTAGTATTTAAGAGATTTGGAAAAGGATGTGATTTTTGGATACTTAACCAAAAATGCTGTTTAGTGTCACCAACCCCCTCACTTTTGTTTCTATCAGTTGTAGAAATACACATTTTTTTTCTTATAAAAATACTTATTTCAGCATTTTTCCTTAACATTTCCAATAATTAAGATTGTTGGCCAAACAATAAAGATAATTTCAAACGCATGTATTTGCAGTATTAAACAACTTTAGAAAAGTTTATGGAAAAAAATTCTAGGTACTTGTATTGTTTGTATATTGTTTTTGATCTCCTTGCCTCATTATCCCTTCGAAATTGACCCTCCTTCACTAAGGAGGGGTTACTGTTGGGAAGCTGGTGAAATAAAGAAACTTTTGTCAAAACTTCAAGGTCTTACTTTAAAAATTCATTGGATGAAGTTCTGCCCAATATTTATGAAAATATTTCACTTTTCACTTATTTACTTTTTTTGGGATGCTATAATCGTCTAACGAAGCAATATTTTCCCATAAATTAGACGATATCGTATAGAAAATTGATATTAGATTTCCAAAACTTGTTTGAGACTGAACTACAACTTCGTATCCCTGCCTAAGGATGCTTCGACTCTTTTAATACTCTATGATATCGATTCTTTTTTTTATTTTCGATACTAGTATCAATTAATCATTCTGATTTTATTCTTGAAAAAGATTTTTAATTCTCGCTTCGTTAATGCAATAGCGATAAAATCGCCTGTTCTGAAAGCTAAGTTCTGGAAGGCATTTTGTATTGCATCGCCAGCTCTTCATAAAATAGTCTAGCTGTTCTGAACCGGGTCTCCAACATCTTCCAGTGGTTCCACAAAATAATTTGGGAATGAGTTATTTCACGTCAACTCAACACAGTTTTGAACCTTACTGTTACTAATTTTCTTCAATTTTTCGCAGGTTTTGTGTTGGTATCCTAACCATTCTTAGCTTTTGCTGAAAAGACGGCATTGTATCAAAGGATAATGTAGGTATCCCGCCATTTACCTACTTCTACCCAAAAGGGTTCTACCGTTTTTCTTCTAGTACCAAAAGGGTTCCACCAGCAAAAAAAAAAGGTTAAGAACGACTGAAATAGTTCAAGGCCTGAAATATGACCATGAGGGTTCTGATGAGTTTTTTAAGCCTTGTGATTTTGTTTGCCAATCTCAAAATAGATATTAATCTCCATTCTGTCCCATATTTAAAATAAGTTATTTTTCCTCTTTAATTAGTAATTATTAAATAATAATCATTATTATGACTACTCGTTGATTAATAAATTGTTGTTATATTTAACTAGACATTTTAACTGAGCTTGAATTAGTTAGCTCCAATTAGTTTTTCTTCTTATAATCTATTTGAAAACTATTAACATTAAAATAGGTGCATATATATACTTTACAGGTATTAGTATTAGATATTAAAACATTACCGACTGTAATTGTTAAATCGATTTATAAATTTATGCTAAAATGTCGAATAGAATTTTATTCATATTAAAAAACCAAAATTACTCTCTATAATTTAATTCTGATTGCTGAATAGTAATATTAGGAATAATTGATTTTTTTTTTTTTTTGGAAATTTAGGATGTTCAATGTTATTTATTTATGATCCGAAAATATTTTTTAATTTAAGAATTGTCATATGAAATAATTGTTGAGATCTTGGTGTTATGTAAAAAATGAGAATTCAACAATTTTTGTAAGAATATATTTGTACTTAACTTGGTCTGAAAGATTGTTTTTAGATGTTACAATAAAACTTACAATTTTATTACAGTTTATATTTTTAAGAATCTATTATATTCCTAATTGTGTTTCACATAGTTAAACCTATTAGTAATAATGAAATGCCATGTACAAAAATATCTATAATACATTCTATTTGTTGGATTCGTCCTTTTCTCAAAACATCGACGAAATTCATTGCTTAAAAAAAAAAAAAAAAAGCAATTATTATTTTTTAAAAAAAATGACACCTGTTTATTAAGTTTTACTCGAACTTGTGAACATATTCTAAAATATCCAAACGTATTCTCTTGATTTGATCTTTTCTTTGGAATTGAAGAAATTTGGGTAGAGAATGAAGAAAACTTTCAATTAACTTCAAGAAAAATTTCTCTTGGTCTACAATTGATGGAAGGTTTTAGAGCATTGATAATCAGAACGCCACAAAGCTTCGATAGACCACGTCTTTAAATAACTGGACTGTATCAGACCGAAGTGCGTGCTCCCAGACAATTTTTAAGGCATGATTGTGAGAGGTTTTTTTTTCCCATCGCTGTATAAGAAGATAGAAGTATCATTTTCTATTTATAGATCATGATAGGACATGCACTTTGTGAGGTTATGTATTTTAGAATTATTTCACATTAGTATAGATGTTTTCTTGAGTTATAATAATTTTTTATATCGTATTTTTGCATTGTACTAAACATTCAAGTTGTAATAAAATTAATTGTGGCAGCTTTGGGACTGAAATATTGTACTGGAATATTGGAAATGAAATAGTGTATTAAAGTTTTATTATTGTTGATCATTTCCTCTTATATCTGAAGGTAGAAAACATTAGTTCTATAATAATAATAATTAGCATTGAACAGCCATTTTCTAAGTCAGTTCTTGCCGGAAAATATTTTATATTGTAATACTGAGATAAATTAGATAAACAGGAGCTTATTGAATCGGATCGGCACTGCCGGGATTGTTAACTCTTCTAAGCTCCTTCTCTCCTATTACAATACAAAAATTTTCGTGCTAGAATTAACCAGCGTTGCTCCCCGTCTACTTCCGTTTCATCTCACGTCACGAAATTAATTTACTCCCATTTTTTTAAAAATATTGAACGTCTGTAAAGAAGTTTCTCTCCAATGATTTAATTTTTGTCTAATCCTTGTGTTCCTTATTACGAAAAGTTCACATTAAATATATCTTTGCTAAACATTCTGGAATTTTCTTAGGAACCTATTCCTTGTTTAGAATTGAATATTATTAGCAGTTACTTCATTAGTTATTTTATTTATCTACATTATTTTTAATTAGCAAAAAATAATTTGTTTTAGAATAATTCGACAGTAATTCGACAATAATTCGACCTTATGGTTCTTTGGTTACTCTTAAATATTTCCAAAATTCTTATCATGTAGGTTATACTTGTAACAATACATCTAACTGTAGGTGTTGTACTGCTTAGTTCGACTGTGAAACATGGACTGCTTAAGGCCAGGCATATTTCTGGATTTAGACAATACTTTTGATTGATTCTGGCACCAAGAATCTTTCTTTAAACTTAAGGAGATACTTTAAGTAACTTTTTTTTCTAAGCTATATTTAACAGAACAAAAAAAAAAAAGAAAGTAAAATGAAAAATTACATTATTACTATGCCCCTCTAAAATAACTTGTAAAAAATAACAGTCCACAGTGCATCTGCCTAGATTTATTGCAGGCTTGAAACGTAACTAATACTTACTTAATATAACTTATTAATTTTCGAGACCTTCTTACTATGACATGAAAGGTCTTATTAAAGGAAGATGAGATGAGTGGCCGTCAAAAAAGAAAGGAACTCAAATAGAAAAATAAAACTATATATTCTGCACCAACACTGGCGAAACGCCCCACAGTGTTCCTTTACGGTTAAAAAATAGGAGTATCAGATGGCATGAAATATAATGTTAAATATTGTAGGACTATAAAATGTTAAATTAAAAGGAAATAGAAATAAGATTTACAGTAATAATAAAAGTATAAATAAAAAATACAATAATGAATATAATGCATGAAATGTACAGGTGGAGTAATATCGAATAAAACAATGGATACAAGAGAAGTAAAAATTAAAATAAGGCAAAAGTACTCAACGTTTATACCTGTTTACCCAATTTACAATTTTTTTTTTGTTTGTTACTTGTTTTTTGCCCTAGGAAGTTGGGAAAAACGTTGGTGCAGAATTAATATATGAATATTTGAGTTCCTGTTTTTTGACGATCAATTAGCGATCTTCTTATAAATGATCGTTATAATAATAAATATTTTATTATAACTTATTTTGTCTAAATAGATATTTTAATAAAATTAATTATTGTTTAAAATTTTGACCCAAAGGTCAGACCTACCGCTTATAAACAGAATCCACTAATCAGTGAATTAATTCCTCCGAGATACAAGGTTGCAGGAGTCAGCGTTTCAGGGCCTTTCTGCAAAAGTGGGTCGCTTGCAAATAATTTCGTTTAGTGACTGGTTATTTTTGTTTTGCTTTTTTAATTTTAGACTTCTAATATTGTTTAGTTTTTTTAGATTATGTAACTTAATTTCGTTTCTACTTGTCCCCTTATCTATCATTTTTTAGTGACAATTAATTTGTTTAAAAAAATAAATAAACTTTTCATTCTGTTGCAGTATGCTCTTTGGTTATTGTAATTTTTTTGACTTTCTGTCCTGACTAGTAATTTTATTTTTTTTAATTAATTACTAGTCAGGACAATTAATTTATAATTAATTTCTGTGGACCATTTCTGTGTTAGCTGACGTTTAAGATAAACTGGTGGTATAATTATGTATATGATATAATAAATTAATAAATTTGTAACTGATACAAAATATTAATTTGTAAAATATGTCATTTTGAATTTTTTTTTTTAAATTCTTGCTCGGAAAGGAATTCGCTAGTGAGAATTCTCGCTCATTTTCCTTATTTGTTATAAATTGGTTTCTCCCTATAAACATTCTTCCTCATACCTTGATGTTCCTCGTAGTTATTTTATTTTTTATTTCAGTAATTACAAAAAAAGCATAAATAAAGTGTAACTTGCCTTGAAGAAACTATAATCGCTCTATAAACCTCTTAGAATTAAATACTAATTTGTTTGGAAGATGTAATATTTGTTATTTTATTGTTGCGTTTATTTGTACGAAGAAAACATTATCCAAATAATGTTTAAATTAGTTTTTTAATTAATGAGTAAATGAAAAAAAAGCAATATTATTATTGAATTTGTATATAGATATGTTGTTTGAACATTTTTTTTTTTTAAGTTTTCTATAATGTATTCAGAATGATCTTTACTCGTATTTTCTGTTTTTATGATATAGATAAGCCATTCAGAATTTTTTAATATAGTTCAGATAAAATGTTAAAAAAATTCTTTTTTTTTTTTTCTTTTGTTGCTAAATTTCCTTCTTTATTTTGGTCCCATTAATATTAAAAAGAAAATTCATTTCGCTCGGAAATTTATTGACCGCCAAGACGTTTATAATGTTACATTTCTCCTGACCCGTTTAATTTATCGGGATTCAAATGAAGAGGACCGATATATTTATCTTTCTCATATATATTTTTCGTTTATGTGACTTTGAGCCTATAAAGTATTCCTGTATTTTGATGGGAACTGCTTCTAAAGATAAAACGGGGGAAGAGTCATTCGCTCGAAATAGATTGTTTTTATTTCTCTCCTGACTAGATATGCTCTTTTAATTTTTTTATTTCGTAAAATTCACATGTGTAATTTTGCATTTTTTTATTTCTTAATAGTTATTTGAATAGTTGAAAGATTTACACTTAGTTGGGACCTTAAAGCTTAAATTGACTCAAAAAATTATTTTTCTTTTGTCGCTTATTTTATTTGAATAAAAATAATTAAAGCACCAAGCAGGAAAAGCTTTGAGATATAAGAAATTATAAAATAAAATAACAATATATGTATAAATAGTTATTGCTATATTTGAGTTGATATTCTTATAAATTTATACACGTTTGTATTTTTTTTTTTTCTAATTTGGAAATATGATCCGTTTCTTATACATTTCATAATCAATTTTTTTAGAAACATGTTAAAATATATTCATCATTACTTTCTGAAGTATAAAATACCTTTTAATATAACACAGATAGAACAGTTCAAAATATTGTGTTTATAGATATAATAGTAGTTGACAATAGACGTTGAAGAGTTAAAACAACCTATTTCAGCCATTTTCTAATTTTCTGCCTTCTCTAGCATGTTGTATTGTTTTAAAGTGGCGTGCAACGACTGTTTGTTTAGTATTTTTAGAATGTTGGGTTGTGATTTGATATACAAGATCTGCACCCATGTTTTCTTATTTTTTTAAGTCCTGATACTTATATTAACAATTTATTCCCTGTTATTTGAGAGTCATGTAGCCTTGTTTTGGAATTCAGTATGCAACAATAACGAGGTATTTTGTCCCGTATTTTTACTTTACCTAATATTGCTCAATGATTTTTGATTCTATCGAGACCTATTTGATCTCACATTCTACATAATTAAGTCTAGTTTAAAAATTTACTGAATAACGTTTATTGAAAAATCGTTTCTTAGTGGCCAAAAAAATACTGAAAAAAAATCATAAAACCTCGAGATATTTCGTTAAATATTAACCTATACATAAACTATATTAGATCAAGATCAGATTTGTCTCAATTTACTAGACTACTGTTTAGTCCTTGAGATAGGTTTTCTCAAATTTTGGCCCGTATGAAGAACTCTCGTTATTACTATAGACTTAATTAAAGTTTAGATTTTTATTTTATTTTTTTTGTCGAGTAATCCATTTCCTTGCATGGCTTAAAATGTTTGAGCCCTTTTGCTATAAAATGTCCTTAGAAAACGTTTAGTTAAAGAATTTTCCCCCTCTCTACCCTCCCATATTACCTTCTCATAAATAAAATAATTGTTTATATTAAGAATATTTTCTATTACTTGAGCTTTATTAAAAATTTTATTGGTTCACTCTAGACGTTTTGTGAGATAAATGTTATTTTGATGCGAGATTATGATCAGTAGGAAATCAAATTTGTTACTACTTATCGTTCTAAGATTTTTGTTTCTCTCTGATCATGGACCATGCTTTTGTATTATGAGCAATTGTATAAACACTATAGGGATGCCAGGGAACGTGTTAAGGTACAAGCTTGGTGTTTTCGTGTCTGCTGAGGCGACGTTTCTAATCTGGAATAATGGTTTGACTTCATTTCGTATATGGCCCATGGCATTGACCTCGGATTTCCTAATCTGGATTTAATAGGTTGGTTACAATCTGTTCGTTTATCCATCTTTCCTGTCTTAAGTTTGAGAATATAATGATAGACTCAATTTTAAAATCTCTAGATTATGTACTAGAGTTGATTCGTGATTCTAATACACTGTTGTGTGTATTCGAGTTGAACACTGAAGTGTTTATTAGAACTATAAATATATACATGAAAGGAATAGTAAGTTGTTATAAGGCCTGAGATAGACAGTGACTATAGAGTGGAAGAGAGGAAATACATTATCGGTGAGGAGCGTTTCCTGGGAGTCCAATTGTGAGATAAATCCGCTCAAGGGCGGGTTTGACGCAACCTGTGCTCGAGGGGAGGGGGAATCGGGTTGCCGACCCTTCCCCCCACTCCGTCTCTCTTAGCTCGTCTTTTTGTTCTGTTTTCTTTCTTTAGTGCTTTAACTACAATAAGAATTCCGAGTTGCTTCTTTGCCGTGGAATTGTCATGCATCGAGTCCATGGAGACTGCAGTTTAATAGCTCACAAACCGGTTTTTTATATTAAAAAAACAAAGAAACAGACAAGCATTTAAATATCAGTACGAATATTATAACAATATGACAATTAGCCATATCTTCCAGGAATGTCCATATTTCACGTCATATCTCAATAGCTTAGGATTGAACTCCGAATATTTGAAAAACCCTCAGAGACGATGATAAAACAATAAAATTAGTATTTCAGTTTTTAAAATCAAAACGTTTACTGTAACAAATATATAATAACATCAAACAGATGAAAAAAAAATGTAAGCAAAGATAAGTAAAATATTAATGGAGTTGATGACCAGTTACGTTTTACTATAAATCAAAATCATATGTTCGAATGTCCAGATTATGAAGTAGATTGCAGGAAGATAGTCCGGGTGAGTAAATCGTAAAGTACTTTATTAGGGGTATTCGTGATCATTAGTTTAACTTGTTAAATGGAAAAACTTATGTTAAATGGAGAAATATTTCCTTCTCTTAGTAGGTTAAAACGATATAACATATAACATGGCTGAGAGTCTGTTACTAGATCTGTTAAATGGAGAATAATGAAACAGACCAGCTGAACTTGTCGCCATTTTATTTGTTTCTGTGGGGTTACTTACTCGTAGTTTGTGTTTTTTCTTTTTGTCTTGTGTTTTTGGACTTTTTAAAAAGACAATCAGTAGCTTAAACTTTTACTTACTTACTTTTACTTTTCACTTATTTTAGGCATGTTGTAATAAATTACTGTAATCAAAACTTAGAAGTAAACAATAACATGAAGTTTTGGAAGGAAAGGTTACTAAACAAGCTGCTCAGAAAATCCGCTAGGAGCTTTTATGCATTTAACATTTATCATGACTTTAAATAGGGCTGCTCACAATACTATACTAATAACATTTAACATGGTAAAATACTTTACATTTAACACATCATGAATATCCCTAGTATAAAGCGTATGTACGTGTCAACGTAAGTGTGTTAATCAAACTATTTCAAGCGCGTGGAGTTAACTTCTTTACCCAATTTTTTGAATACGTTTTTCGATTATGATTACATAATTAATATATAATAGTATCAAAATTATTGAGACTATTAGCCATAAAAATTTTAATTACTCTCTTTGTGTCATTTGTTTTCGTTTTTTCCTTGGCTTATAAAATAAAATGGTTGCACAGTGACAACAATAAATTACTTTAGATGGTTGGGAGGACATTCATTGGAAAATTTTGTGTCACTTGCAAACATTTCAATGTTCCTATATTCATTGTTTAAAATTATTTTATCCTGCGATTGTTTACTATGACCTGTTTTCCACGGTGTTAACTGAAACGAAGAGGAATAATTAAAGACATATTATTTTTTGTATGTAATAAATATTCAATAATTTCATTTAATACAGTGTTGTCACTTACAAAAACCCGATCATGGCTTAATCTAATACATTAGGCACTTTGAGGAATATTTAGCTATCAGGGGTAAGCGGTGGTAATCTTGGGCTAACTATCGATTCTCCAGTAGCCGGTTCGATAAATCGATTGAAAAAATTTCCTATAAAAAAAGGAGATTAACCTCTTTTGGAAGCTCATAGCGGGGAAAGTGGGCCGAGCCGGGTCGGTTGCAGCTTTCACAAACTGTTAACCAAGGATTTGAACCTCAGCTTCGATACTATCGATATAAAGAGACTAAATTAAAATTTCTTGACTGCATGGTTGCTTTAATATCGAATTATGCCTTTATGTTTATTGTCAGTTCTACTTAAAAGTCGCTTATAAAATATAAAGTCTATACCCTTGCTCAACTACGTCAATCCCCTGGTCCATTATTGTTGTATCTTATATTTTTATTGGACGAAGTATTAATCAGTCGAATGAAGTACAGTTTGTTCTTAGCCTTTCTTCTTGAATTGGTATACTAGTTTGTCATATGTTTTAATGTATTCTGCTGATCTTGCCTTTGAAAAGTAATTTTTTTCTCTTGTTTGATCAGGCCTGCCGTGAGGGAAAGCCAAGGGGAGATGAAATCCCCTAGGCCTTGGCTTCCGGAGAGTACGATAAGGGATCATACAATGAAAAAGCTTTTTAAACAAATGAATGCAAATAAAAAAAAAAAAAGGTGTAGACAGTTGACCGTAGATTAATGATTGGAGAAGTTTGT